>NC_136493.1:131708893-131773893 GCF_053919585.1 Euprymna scolopes | reverse complement strand
TCAGTACCCTGTATATCAAATTTCGAGTCTGTAGACTAAAAATTGACAGAGTTATTGCGTAGGGAAATGTACACAAACACACAGGCAAACAGACAGACACACAGACACATTCACTTTTATAGATATACTAGCATTTCGGCCCGGCGTTGCCCGGGTGTTTGGAGGTATATGCTGAGCAACAAAAAAAAAAAAAAAAATTAAAAAAAAAAAAAAACGAAAGTTAAATTTTTTAAACTTTGACCCCTATTATGTCCCCTTAAAATTTAATGTTTTGGTCTCAAATCAAGTTATTAAGTTTGATCCATGTCCAAGGAAGCTATATAAAAAATTTCAAGTGTGCAGACCCAAAATTGTCGGAGGAGTTTGGTTGTCTTGCTTTTTTGTTCTGAAATCATTTCTGTCAAATATGCTATTAACCAATATTTTCTTGTTACATGTAAAACGAAAAGAAAAAAAGTCACTCATGAAAACGAGAACCTTCCAAATTAAACCTTGAACGAATATCTTAACTCAAATATAAATTAATACAAAATTAAACCGACTTCACAACTTGATAAAAGTTCATTATTGGATTTTAATTATAATGTGAAGCTCGAAGATTCAAACTCGAGATAGATAACGCCAAAAATATCCCCACATTAATATGGGAGGGGAGATTATCTTCAAACAGCGTCCTGAATTGATAATTCAGCACCGGACTTATACTAAGTAGATATTAATAAGTCCCTCGTACCTATTCCATTTTTTTTAATGGAGAGTAGATAATGCAGTGGATGTGTTATCGGCAGCTCCAGTAACTCTCGCTTCTCCTTTTTTGTCCCTCAGTTCTCATTCGAATGAGTGATTTCTCTGACAAAGGGTGAAGAAAAAGCTGCTCTCCAGGTCAGTAGTACTTTGTGGAGAGTAGTCTTAGATGTGGGAAATTTTACTGTCTCTATGTCTATCCTTGCGGCCATGTCACTAGTAAGGGTACTGGAGGTAAACGTTTAGTCTGAGCTGACGTTATCCGCCTGATAGTCAGGCACCCGAACCTTGGATTAACCACTAAGGAGACTGTCCTATCAACAGGTGCAAAGTACTGGGGCTGCTGTATTGCCATTTGGTGAATGGATTCTGGACCATGCAGTAGTCTCTGGTGAGGTCTCTCGATGCCATACCAGTGGGTAATTGTTACGGCTTTACCTTATCATGTGCTACATAAAAAATTCCTGTCCTTTTCTCTCTTACTTTCCCTCTCTATCCTGCTCAAACCAAGTATGCCGACCTGTTCCACAAATCCCAAAACATCAACATGAAATATCTCCAGAAAAAAAACTCGAATAAACCTAGTACCCCATCTTCCAATGTAGACCCCTACTACCATGTCTCCTTCTTCAACATCAGGGGTCTACGTTCCAACGTTCCAGAGGTTGAAACCCAATTACAGAAACGAAACCGGACATATTATTTCTAAGTAAAACTGGAATAAGGCCGACCACTTCCCTAGATGAGTTCATAATTAACGGATACTCTAATTTAACAGCTAAATCTGACACCCAAGATCGCCATGGGCATGGAATATGTGCCTACATTAAGGATGGCTTCCCGTGTGGCAGGGGTATCTCTAGAGAAGATCCTAATTTACCCTATATGTGCTTCAGGGTTGCACTAGCTTACACCACTACATTTATATTTGCCCTTTATCGCTCTCATAACATTTAAGAATATATTTGAGAAAATAGACCACATCCTGTCTGCACATCCCTCGGCTAACATTCATATCTGTGGTGACTTCAATGTCCATAACGTGGAATGGCTGACCCACTCAAATAAGACAGACGATGAGGGGAGGTTCTGTCATGATTTTGCCATTGCCTATGACCTCACTAAGATTGTTCGCGAGCCCACCCAATGTACCAGATATGCAAGCCTTCTAGACCTTTTTCTTTCAACTTTCCCTGAGCTATGTTCATGTTCCGTTCTTTTTCCTCTAGTATCCTCCGACCATTCCGTTGTATCAGTTAAGATAAAAATGAAATGTAACAAGTCCCCAGACGTACCCCGTCACCGTACTGTATACCGATACTCCATGGCTGACTGAGTAGCTTCCGTACATTCATATCTGATCTACCTCTGCATTCCATATTTAAAAAGGATGTGTCTTCTATAGTATCAGACCTGACCGAATGGTTAATTGTAGGCATAGACCAATTCATACTATCTAAAAAATTCCAAGAAAAACCTAACAGCCAGCCATGGTTCTCCCCAGAATGTGCTGCTGCCATCGCGCACAGAAAATACTTTTTCCATAGCTACCAACGTAAAAGATGCACTGAGACTAAAGATGCTTTCAGGACTGCCAACAACCACTGTAAAAGAGTAATAAAAAATGCAAGAGAGCTATATGCTCAGTCTGTTAAATCCAAAGTAGTTGATCAGCGGCTTGATTCCCACCAGTTTTGTCAAATAACAAATAGGATCCTGAACAGAAGTGTGCGTTCTATCCCAACCATCATCAATGGACCAGAGGTCATCTCGTCAATATCAGACAGGGCCAAACTATTTGCAAAGAACTTTGCAGCTAATTCTACCCTATGCGACGAAGGTCATCAACTCCCCATATTTCCTCATATAACACAGAATACGCTAGGTAAGATACAGATATCCGTGCATGAGGTCCCCAAGCTAATCAAGAACCTTGATTCCAGTAAAGCAACTGGTCCCGACGGCATCCCAATTATAGTGTTAAAAAAGCTTCAACCAGAACTTGCTCCCATACTTACGAAACTGTTAAAGCGTTGCCTCAAGGAGAAGTGCTTTCCAACACCCTGGAAAACCTCATCAGTATGTCCTGTGTTTAAGAATTCAGGTGAAAAATCATCTCCCTCTCAGTACAGACCTATAAGTATCCTGTGTTTTATGAGTAAGTTGCTGGAATCCATATTAAATAGAGAAATAGTCAACCACCTCAGCAGAAATAACCTTCTTAGTGACACGCAATATGGTTTCCGTTCTGAAAGATCTACAGCAGATGTGCTAACGGTTATACCTCATAGGATTAGCAAATCTCTTGACAAAGGTTTCCTTTCTAGGGCAATTGCACTTGACATATCAAAGGTCTTCGACAAGATATGGCATAAATGCCTACTTCACAAGATTTCCAGCTATATATATTCCCAGGTTAATATTTTCCATACTTTTCATTTGTTTTACATATATATATTTATATATCACTAGAAATTCATGTTACTAGAGGCCTTTCAGGCGATATCGCCCGAAAAAGTCTCTAGTTACTTGTATCTGGCTGACTGAAACATACTCATGAATGTGTTGCTACATATAAATCTTATTATTAATCTTATGTAAAAGAAATAAAAAGTATATACACATAACATCTCTCTATCTATATTTATTATTTACTAATGAGTCACTACATATCAAGACCCAAAGACACTCGAGGATAGAGGTTAATAAGATAAATAGATTGTCATTTGAAAATAAATTTTATAATATAATTGAAAATAATGGATGGAATTTGCGAAATTTGATGACTTATAAGAACGATTTACGACAAATATTTAATGTTTCTCTATCACCCAATAAAGCAATCCGAGGATAATGTGTTCCGCATTTAAGTAATTCTTCGAAAACAACTGTTTTCATCAGAATTCCGGTTGACGTCATGCACACAGAAGATGAAAGGAAAGTTTTTTTTTTTTAGCCATTCAGCTGTCATGTTTTCATCTTTTGTTCCCATGTATCGCTGAAGAAGTATCTAGTTTTCATGCTTTCTCCATTTATTATTACGCATTCACTACGGGTTTTCATTAGTGAGTGCTATGTCCCCAGGAGTTAAAATAACAACAAATGTTAACAACTTTCAAGCGCTTTCTTCTTTGGATATCCATTGCAAATGACTTTGCGTCATCGCAAAAGCCGCTTACCATTAATTTCTTCCAGTCATTAGTCTTTTATAGAATTTGGGCGGCAATCCGAAATCTTCAAGTGAAGTTCTCCTTTTTCTATACTGTTTGGCCATTCACGACTATTGTGTGTGGTCTCAGCAGAACCTTTCTTTTTTTATGGGGCATTTTATAAGATTTATTGCCGTTTCAGTTTCCACGAGTTCATGTTGCGTTTCTTCCATGTTTTTTTTCTATTTCTGTTGCAACTTCCACGTGACTGATCAGTGTATATAGTTTATGTAGGCTGGTTTCCGCTTTCAAGGAATTTGCTTAAGAATTCAGCTTTCATCATTACCATCTGTTGGCGAATCTCAGTATAACCTTTGATTCCAATTTCTCCTCATTTTTTCCCCCTAATTTTTTAGTGCGCCCACGACTAATGGTATTCCAATTCTCTGACAAGTTTCGGGATTTGTCGGGATAACCTCACACGAGAATAATTTGCCCTACAAGTAAACCCCTACCAAATATTAAAAATAACATAATATCCGGCCCCCAAGTTATCCTGACAAGTACTAAGGTGATCCTCACCAAAATTCATACTAGTTAACTAAATCTCTACTTACCGGCACATGGTCCCAGAATATAGCAGAGCACGGTTAATAAATTGAGGAGAATTGAGAATTGCTTATTTGATTCAATTTTGAGAGATTCTGAAATCTTCAATGAATAGTATGATATCTATGTATCACATAAATATACCAAGTGTTATCTACAGGAAAGGGGTCCTTTGATTACTGAGAACTTACTAACATAAAATTGAAAAATAAAATGTAAATATTATGTATCTTAACATATTACTGCCTGTTACGTGGTTAAAAATGTAAAAAAATAATTTAACAAGAACATCAATGAGAATTTAAATATAGTATTTTACTTAACACATACGCACACAAATTTTGCATGAAGGAAAAACAAAAAAAAAATTTTTTTTTTACTTAAGCCAACGACGAAGTCTGTAAAACTTAGTGGTCGATAAAAGGAAAAGGAGGTCATAATGTACACGAGCGCGGATGCGTGTATACAAACGCATGCGAAATTCAAAATGACGCCACTATAAAAAAAAAAAGACTAAAAACGAAAAAGAACACGTTAGAGAGACAATCACGTTAGAGACGTGGATGACGTCCGAGAGCACGTTCGAGAGCATATTTGCAACGCGGATGAAGTCTCAGCCATAACGAGAAGTCGCCCGTAACTGAATGATGAGATAAATGTCGTTGTTACACGAAAAAGCGATTTGACTTATCACTTGTTTTGTGTTCCTTCCGACGTGTGACGTACTCTGTCTGCAATGTGCTGGGTCTACGTGTGTAAGCATTGTAGTGTTACAATAGTAAGCTGAGAATTAGTTTAATTATTTATGTAAAGTAATTTTTAAAAATTTAATTTATGGTATGTTTTGTCAGAGAAATATTTAAAAAGAGTTTTTTTTTTTAAAGGGCTTTCTGTCGATTGAATTTATAACTTCAGAATCATGCCGGAGCTGAGATTGAACTCCTTACGCTGACAAACCAACAACTATCGATTTAGTGCGAAACCTCCTTTTTTAGAGAGATAGATAGATAGATAGATAGATAGAGAATATTTAGAACCCTCTCGATCTTTCTTAAAGGTTCTGGAAAGTTCTGGAACCTTCTGGATTTTTATAGATTTTTATATTTCTTTTTCTCTGTTATTATAGATTTTTGTAAGAGAAAATCTTTCTCAAAGCGACAGATATATAGGCGAAATAAATTGAGCCTGCGCAGCATTATCTGTGGTCTTAATTTTGCAATGTAACTATTCTGAGATTTATGAGACCGTATTGAAGTAAAAAAAGGAAAACAAGAACGAGGATTATTTTCCCAAAACAAATTTAACAAACACCCAATTTGTTCATATTATTTGGATTATTCTGGATACTGTTCTCATCTTAAGTGCTATTTTCACAATATTTTGGTCGGTGTAACCTGCGATCTTCTTCAGATGTATCTTGCCGAATTCTTGAGTCTTTCTGTCGAACTCGGGAATTTGCACAGAGCTTCGAACGGAATCTTTTATTTTATCCACGGGGGTAGCATGCTATCGTTCCGTCAACCAAGACTGGGTAGAAGTCCTACGTGAATCGCGATTGTACAACACCCGTGGATTAAATAAATCGTGCCGTTCGAAATTCCTGAGTTCGACAGAAAGATTTCAGAATTCGGCAAGATACATCTGAAGAAGGTCGGAGGTTATATCGACAGAAACGTTGTGAAAATAACACTCAACGAGAATCGTAGTCCGAATAATCTGAGCAATACAAACTATTAATCCCCATCTTAAAAAACAATAGAAACATTTAATTTGTTATTGTTTTAGTCGAGTAAAAGTTATTACCGAAAATAAAATCGCAATAATTATCTAATAAAAATATCTACACTTAACGACAAAATGATATCATCCTTAGAAGAAGGTATTTCGGTGCTTATATAGTATTGGACACAAATGAAAATCGCAGGTAAACAGTTAAAAATGGCAGTTACAAATAAATTATCAAGAAAACCATTTGACATATTACGTATCAGGCAAAAATAAGTATCAATGCCAAAAATTAGGAAAGAAATTATTGAGTAAAATTTGTATTAAAAATAAAAATCAGTTTCATTGTATTTTTCCGATCCGTCATTGATAAAAGCGGAAATCCTGTACAGCAAAGGGAGGTAAATCAGTTTATAATTTAATAATGAACGACGGATTGGTAAAATACAAAAACTCATTTTTACTTTAAATTAAACTTTTAATCAACAATTTTTCCTAATTCTTGGCGGGAATACATATTTTTGCATGATACTAAAGAGTTTTCCATTTAGAATGCGATTCTTATTTGTGCCCAATAATATATAAACACAGGTATATCAACTAGTTTATAAATAATATCGCATAAGTTGCTCTTGATGAAAAATTACCACAGGCTAATTTAATCACATAAATGCTGCATTATGGGAGGAAGGCAGGCACGAATTTAATTGCCAATATAAATAAAAATTGATTTACTAAAATTGATTTCTCGTTTTTACATTATTAATTAAAATCAACCGCGTGAATAATTGCTACAATTGACACGGGTCTTTATTGGATTGCATCTTCGATAATGAAAACTTACATCTATATATAAAAGACGAGATTTGTCTGCCTATTTTATATATTTCTTCTTGTTTATTTAGTACAGAGACAGAGAAGGCGCGACTTAAAAACTACGTGAAGAATTATATATTGAAAAGTATAACATTAACAGATCCGTCATTGGTTGTTTTTCTTGTCATTTTATACGTCGCGTGCGTGGTTTTGGCTTTGCAGTTAAAATTGTCACGTCTCAATATTGTATAAGTATACACGCGGCGATTCAAACTGACGACTCTGAAAAATATCACCTCCTTCTTTAAAAACAGGTTTTTAAATCCAAGCCAACATTATCTTATTTGCATATGAGTAACGAGATTTTACATTACTTCGCGAGACCTGCCAGCATATAATCAGGCATAACCACCATTTTGCTTTTCACTTTTGCCCGTAACCAAACTTGACACGTTACACAAACTTTACACGTTATACAAACTTTACACATTACACAAACTTTACACGTTACACAAACTCATCCATAAATTTGAGATAAGTCCCTTCGCACTCTTATTAATAGTTACAAAATGACATCTCTAAAAATACGTCACTACAAAATGATATCGCAATTCTTCCACTTTTGTTAGAAACATCGCCCATGGAAATAAGCTCATGAGGAATAAATGACAAAATAAGAGGAGTTTGAATTACGAAGCAGTAGAAAGTAAGCCAAAAGTCGGCGTTCTACTATCCTTTGTTGCATATGTTTAAATGATACGATTCTTAAGTTTCCTCGCAAGATTTGTTGGACACGTTAAAAATTTCTTTTTCCTTTTCAGTTATCCTGCCATCTTGGACAATGATTTGATAGCGTTGCGACGAAGTCTACACAAGGCTGCCACAGTTAGCCATTCTTCTTTTCCAATTTTCTCCATTTTGGTTGACGTCGGTTTGATTGCATTGCTACAGAAGTAGCAATGCAATCAAAAGACAATTTGCAGGCAAAAGTGATTCCTTCCACGACGAAAAGAGTCGGAATCATCGGAATCATTAGAATTATCGGAATCATCGGAATCATTGGAATCATTAGAATCATCGGAATCATCGGAATCATTTGAATCATCGGATTCATTGGAATCATCGGAATCATACGAATCATTGTGGTGTTCAAAGAATGATCTTCATAAGTACGTTTTTCTGAAAGCCCTTCATTCTATATGTTTACCATTTTCTCTTGTATATCATTTGTGCAAAAATTATATATATAATATATAGGAAAAGGGTCGGAACCAATGGAATCATCGGAATCATTAGAATCATCGGAATCATTAGAATCATCGGAATCATTGGAATCATTGGAATCATCGGAATCATTGGAATCAGGTGTGATAATATATTATCAGGATGATTTTCATTCTATATGTTTACCATTTTCCTCTTGTATATCATTTGTGCAAAGATTATATATATATATATATATATATATATAATATTAATATAAATATAAATAATATATAAACAGTATATTAAATCATGGCCCGTCCCAGAAGTGTTGATCAAACAGAACCTACCTTAATAAAAATAACAAAAAATGTCCCAGATAGTAAATCAAGTTACCTACTTTTGATTAATTTGGCTAACCTATTCATGTTAGAAAAAATGTCTTCCTTACCTGTGGAATTCGTCTGTTTCCAAATTCAAAATGGATATATATTTTATATATATATATATATATATATATATATATATATATATATATATATATATATATATATATATATACTAGCTGTACCCGGCCACGCGTTGCTGTGGCTCAGTTTGTTAAAATGGAACACATGTGAAAGTAGAGAAAAGTCTGATTCTTTTTTTCAAGAGAATGTACAAATTATTTTTTTTTTAACAGATGTTAAGAAAATAAACAGAAAAATACTTCCATCATTAATTATGCAAAAAAAAAATAAATAAAATGTTGATTAAGTGTTTCAATATGCTTATAAATTATGATAAAACTTGCTGAGTATGCACTGTTTTACGGTTGTTGTAAAAATGGAACGGAAACATAAATTTCGCTTCATTTTAATCTTTCTTAATTCCTTAATTGCGCCCCCCCAAACGAATATAATCAAAACAGTAACATTCAACAATTGTACTTTATGTATATAAAACACAAAATGGGTGTTTGTATTACTGTACACATAGATTCGAAAAAGTTGTCAAAAAACAAATATATAACAAATAACTGTTATCAAAGGCAAGATAAGTTACTTTTCTGCCAAACTGGATATATTTTTTGTGTTTTTATTCAATGTAACATATTTATTCAGCTTGAAAAACATACAGTGTTTACCGATGTATTCGAAAATTCAAGATGGCGTCTCACACCCTCTTTAACACCGTAAGTACGGAAAAAAATGTTATAAATAAAAAAAACTATACAAAATACTATTAAAAACCCGCCGAATATATGTCAACCTATGTCACGGTAACATATATTGAGCGAGTTTTTAACAGTATTTTATCCGGTTTGTTTATTTATAACATCTTTTCCCACACTTACCGTGTTAAAGAGAGAATCAGACGCCATCTTGAATGTTCAAATACATCGGTAAACACTGTATGATTTTCGAGCTGAATAAACATGTTACATTGAATAAAAACGTTTTCGAGCTGAATAAACATGTTACATTGAATAAAAACATTTAACATTTTCCGAAGATTTTACTTTGTACATTGGGGGCGCGAGCGGGGGGGGGATGTGATGTTGGCGCGCGCGCGCGCGCGCCAACATCGCATCCCCCCCAAAGCAAATTAGAGTGGTCGGTGTTCTGTAGTAGCGTATGTGGATATTTACCAAAAAAAAATATTTAGGTTTGGCTATAAATTCCTAAACTCATTTCACCCTAAATAATTTAGGTGACTGAAATAGGAATCTAATTGAATCTTTAATTTTTTGAATAGTATGTGAGAAATTCATTTTTTTTCGAGTTGTATTGAATTCATTAATACGGACTTTAGGGGCTTTTTTCGTAATGTTACTGTAAAAATTATTTTTTATTGTTACAAATTACGATGCAAAAATAAATTCTTGCGTTTTTTGTTTACTACTGAAAACCATAACTTTAGTAAAGGTATTTTTTGTTTAAACAAAATAAAACATTTTCACTAAGAGTTAAGTAAAAATAATTAATTCATTATATTCTGCGATCATTATTTGAAAAATACTGCAATTTTCATTAAAATTCGTTAATTTCCTGATTTTTGGTGAATTTTTAAGTAAAGGGAGGAGTCAAAATGTGTATACACTTTGAGCGTCGGCATTCATTTTGCGACCACGTGTGGTTAATTTAAATTAAAGTTCAATCACATGGTTACATTATCAATAATCATGTAATTAAACCCATTGAAAATTTACCGATATTGAAAACACATTCTGTTTACATTAAGCCTGTAGTGTTTTGTTAGTGATGTAATGTTGTCAACTGAGATTTAAAAAAACCCCGCGAGATCAGGAGAAAGAAATGTCCAGAAAATCGCTAGATTTTTAACTTATCGTCTGAAATTTTCAAAAATCGCTAATCCCCCCCCAAAAAAAAACTCCATAATGTTCCGTGTTTTCTCACTATGGGTTTGTATTACTGTACACATAGATTCGAAAAAGTTTCTACCTAACTGGATATATTTTTCGTGTTTTTATTCAATGTAACATGCTTATTCAGCTCGAAAACCATACAGTGTTTACCGATGTATTGGAACATTCAAGATGGAGTCTGATTCTCTCTTTAACACGGTAAGTTTGGGAAAAGATGTTATAAATAAACAAACCGGATAAAATACTGTTAAAAACTCGCTCAATACATGTTACTGTGACATAGGTTGACATATATTCGGCGGGTTTTTAATAGTATTTTGTATAGTTTTTTTTTTATTTATAACACCTTTTTTCAAACTTACGGTGTTAAAGAGGGTGTGAGACGTCATCTTGAATTTTCGAATACATCGGTAAACAATGTATGTTTTTCGAGCTGAATAAATATGTTATATTGAATAAAAACACGAAAAATATATCCAGTTTGGCAGAAAAGTAACTTATCTTGCCTTTGATAACATTTATTTGTTATATATTTATAGATTTTTCGAATCTATGTGTACAGTAATACAAACCCGTTTTTTTTGTTTTTTTTGCTGTTGTTTCTTGCTTTTTATACTTTTAGATCGTATTTTAAACTAAACTTCGGAGGTTGGAATGCCCCCCCACCTAAAATATACTTGGAAAAATCGATTTTATAGTGAGATTTAAGAATGGTTAGTCGAAAAAAAGGTGAAAAACAAAACAAATAATTAATAAAAAATTGTTACCAAAGGCAATAAATGCTACTTTTTTTTACTTACATGAATGAGTTTATTTTATGTTTTAAAGTATTTTCAAGCGCTTTTCTTTTATTTTTTAATAATCTAATGCGGGTGTGTGGGTGCCAAATACCTCCAGATTTTCTAGAATTTCCCGCTAGATTGTAAACGAAATCTCCAGATCTAGCAGGAAAACCGCTAAATTGTAACACTGGTCACGTGACAGGAAGCGGTAATAAATAATTGTCCCTAAATAAAAAAAATGGCCTCTCGGTACAAAGAAATCCACCTATTTATCATAGAAAAATTAAGCATAATGTTATAATTAAAAAGAAATATATAAAAACACACATGAATATAGTAAACATATTATACCAAAACGTGAAAGCCATCGCTCCAGACAAGGCGTGAAGCCATTTAATAAAAGTAACCAACAAGAACTAAAGATGATTATCGCAAAGGCAGCGGATGCCTATTGGTCCTAGTCTTGGGAAAAAAAAGGGGGAAAAAAAACAAGGCTATAGATAGAAAGAAAACTGTTAACAGGGAGGAAGTTCCCCAAACGTGCAGTTTTTGAAAACAAGCTATTTGGAATATTAAACTGTATTATAATGAGGTATCAAAACAGCGAACTGATGGAGACCACTAGATGAACGAATCAAACGAGCTGGAACAAAGGAAGCATGGAATAGATTAGACAATTCTGTAAAATGTTATAATAGTATTTATAGAAAACACTGTGACTATAAAATGACTTTTTACTGAACGATTTTTCATTTTCGAATTTATAAATATGCTGTTCCTTTTTCTCGTGAAAAACAAATAAACAAACAAAACAAACAAGCAAACAAAACAAAAGAACAAAAGAACACCAAACAAATAATGCATACCATTCTTGTCGATACATAAAAAGGTTATATATTTCGGAGTGGGGGTTCAAAATCTGCTCCTGCTGACTGGAGGACATCCTCAAAATGGCTTTATATAAGACGGATTATCGTCTATTCAAACGAGATCTCATTCTGAGTTGTACTACGCAGGAATATTATCGCACACAATGTAAACATTCAGAGGAGATTGATAGATAAATAGTTAGATAGAGTGTGTGCGTGTGTGTGTGTGTGTGTGAGAGAGAGAGAGAGAAAGAGAGAGAGAGAGAGAGAGAGAGAGAGAGAGGGGGGTTCTTTGCGCATGGTCTCCTATATTTCTCCTGAATCTTAAATAAAACTTTGTAGTGATGTCATTTTATAATGACGTCATTTTTAAAGACAAAATTTTGTAATAACATCATTTTATATAGCCATTTATTAGAAACTTCATTTTATAGCAATGCCATTTTGGAGTGACGTCATTTTATAGCGACGTCATTTTGTAGTGACGTCATTTTGTAACACCATCATTATCTAGTGACTTCATTTTATAGCAACGTCATTGTCTAACGACATAATTGTTAGCGACCTCATTTTAACAACGGGATTTTATAACAATGTCATTTTCTAACAACATCATTTTGTAATAACGCCATTTTGTAACAAGGTCATTTTGTAGAGAAATTGTTTTGTAACGGCGTTATTAACGATTCTATTTCGTAGTGACGTTATTTTGTAGCGACGTCATATTGTAACAATGTTATTCTTTAGCGAAGTCATTTTGAAGTTACTTCATTTTGTAACGACTTCATTTTGTAACAATGTTTTTTGTAGCGACGTTATTTTGTAACGACTTCATTTTGTAGCAATGCCTTTTGTAGCGACGTTATTTTGTAACGACTTCATTTTATAACAATGTCTTTTGTAGCGACGTTATTTTGTAACGGCTTCATTTTGTAACAATGTCTTTTGTAGCGACGTTATTTTGTAACGACTTCATTTTGTAACAATGTCTTTTGTAGCGACGTTATTTTGTAACGACTTCATTTTGTAACAATATCTTTTGTAGCGACGTTATTTTGTAGTGACTTCATTTTATAACAATGTAATTTTTATTTAGTAGGAGTTTACTGTAGTAACGCCTTTTTGTACTAACGCCATTTTTTGGCGTGAGTTTCCCCGGTTTCGGTTGGATCTTGACCTATCAAACGCCATGATTTCATGAGCAAGTCAAGGCAACCAAAACAATGTATCCAATATCTCTCCAATTAACATTACATACATTCATTACAATTAGTAAAGCATGTCTCTCGATCCATGCAACGAACAAAAGAATTAGTATTCAAGCAAATCTATTATTACCGATTCTAGCAATTTTGCATTCGTTAAAACAAACAGCACATTAAGTGGCAGATACAATTCCTTCTCCTCCTTTATCGGGATTTTAAGTTGTAAAGTCTGTCGAATCTTTTTACGTTAACCATCTTATTCTTTCTCCTTTTCTTTATCGACCCAAAAGGGAAATCTTAATTTTATCTCACAGACAATGAAAAATGAAACGAGTTATGCTGTAAAGGACAACTTGGACGTTAAAATGTATGGGCAAAGTGTTGGCCATAAACTAAAACACCATATCATTTAATCAAATAACGTACATATTTGGTAATGGTGAGGGTAACTAAGTGGTTAACGATACGGACTTGGAGCCTAGGTGTTCTAAGTTCGAATTCAATTAGTTTCATAGAAACACTTTCTTCAAACATACACATGACCTAGTGCTTTATCTCTCGAAAAGAATAAAATAATAGAAATATTTGCTCGAAAGGTAAACATTGTATCATTTAAATGTGTTCAACAAATCTTGACGGGAAACTTAATCATCGTATCATTTAAACATATACAACAAAGGATAATAGAAAGTGAACTTTCAGTTTACTTTCGGCTTCTTTGTAACTTCTGCTCCCCTTATTTTGTTCATTTATTCCTCAAATTCCATGAGCGATGTTTCCCACAAAAATGGAAAAATTGACATAAATTTTAAGAATGTCATTTTGTAGCGACGTCATTTTGTAGCGACGTCATCGAGCTTCTCCTTAAAAAAAATGATGATGATGGTAATTCATATCCACTTTGCCTAGCATCTCTCACCCTAAACTTCAACTATAAAATTGACAGCTCAATCCAAAATAACGATCAAACCAGACACACATTTGAACAACGCCTCGCCTCCTCACTTGAGACTCGCATTTACAAATATCCGTGAACTTAAACGAAATAGAATCATTTCTCCAAGCAAACTCACCGGATATCTTTTGCACACCTTCATCCCTTCTAACCACTTTAACAAGTCTGGTGATCTTCCACTTTGACACATGAACGGACTTGAAGTCTATATTCGTAACACCCTGCCAATGACTAGGGAATCTAAACTAGAATCAGACGAACAGGTCTTCATGTGCTTTAGACTAATATTACAACATAGCGTTGGCTGCTTATATTTTTTTATCACTCTCCCTCGATCCAAGACTGTACTTTACACAATCACGGCCCTGCCAGTATGGATGTAGCACTCTCCCTAGACACAAGCGCCCAAATCCATATATTTGGTGACTTTAATGTCCACCACAGAAATTGGCTTGGCTTCTGTAACTGCACTGAAACAGCTGGTAGCATCCCACATAACTTTTCTATATCCATTTCTTTGACAAAATTTCACACAACGTTTCCGACCAGTCTCTCAGATCGTCAGGACCAGCAAGCTTCACTTCTGGACATATTTCTGACAACACTTCCTGAGGATTGTGTAACAAATGCCCATTGCCTTGTCAGGAATGCTGATCACACTGTGATAATGATAGACATCACCCTAAACTCTTGACCCCAAGTTGAAGAGCCACTGCTCAAAACAATAAGGTACTACAATAAAGCTGACTCGGATGCCATCAGGAATCACATCAGATATGCTTAATGGGGTAATATCTTTGCTCTTTCTGCTGAACAGTGCGCAAATGAGACCACTGAATGGTTCAAAGCGACAATGGACGCGCATATTCCCACACGTAAGTTCTATAGCAACCTCCTTCTATAGCAAACCCCAATGGTTTACTTCTACTTGTGCGGCTGCCATTGCTCAAAGGCAGCATGCATATCACAGATTTATCCGACATAAATCCAGTACAAATAGACAAAAGTTTAGAGAAGCAAGAAGTAACTGTAAGAAGGAAATAGCCACAGAGAAGAGAGAATATTCCGAAACCACGCAGAAATTAGGAATTCGTAACTTCTATAAAATCTATGGACAATCAGCAATTCCCCTACTGTCCAACAATCTTGAAGGCTAATATGCTTGACCGTCGGTTTGCCTTCAACTCTACTTTGGATAATGCAAACCACTCCTACCCAGACTTTCCTCTGTGGACAGAAACACCCCTTCTCAAGTACATGATATAAAAAAAAAACAAAAGCATGCGGATCTGATCTCATCTTGACTCAAATTAAATGAATGAAACAATGCTCGGCTGAGGTTGCTCCAGTTCTCTCCAAACTTTTCAACAAATGCCTTAATGAATCTTACTTTCCTGACTGCTGGACAACCGCTTCTGTGGTAACAGTTTACAAGAATTCTGGCGAAAGAACTGACCCATTAAATTATCGCCCCATTAGCTTCCTCCCTCTTTTCACCAAAATATCTGAATCCATAATTAATCAAGTTCTAATCCACCACCTCACAGCTGCTAAACTTCTGTCCAACCAACAGTAAGAGTTTAAACAAGCCTATTCTACAGCAGATATCCTAACTGTAATCTCTGAACGTATATACCATGCACTAGATAAAGCAGGAGAGGCTAGAGCAGTAGCCCTAGGTATATCTTAGGCTTTGACAGGGTATGGCACGGTGGTCTTCTCAGGAAAATCAGATCCTACGGTATTACTGGACGAATACTTAACATAATTAAATCCTTCTAAAATAAGAGAGGAATCCAGGTTTTCCTCGATGGTCGTACGTCAAAACAGTATGATATGAATTCGGGTGTACCTCAGGGATCGATCCTTGAACCTTTATTATTCATGATATTCATAAATGACCTCCCTGATAAAATTGTCTCTGAGATGGGTATATTTGCTGACACCACGCTCTATATTAGACACGATGGGTAAACGAATGAACACATATCTAAGGCAATAGCGGAAACCCTAGAGGAAGACCTCGTCTGTGGTGGAATGGGGACAAAAATGGATGGTCACATGCAGTGCTGCCAAAACTAAGCCCCTTTTCTTTAATAACTTCAAGAAACCTTCTCAACTACTAATAGCCATGGCTAATGATACATTACCTAAAAGTACTTCGTTCAAACTCCACGGCTTAATGTTCACGGGGAACATAAGTTCGAACAGATGCATTGAGTGTATTGCCAAGGCTGTTGCAAAGAAGGTGGGCTCTCTCTACCGTGCTAGAAATTAACTTACACTTGAGAGTATCCTGTACCTCTACAAGGCTACCATCCACTCATGTATGAAATATTGTTGTCACATTTCGACTGGTGCATCTGCTACGAGTTTTTCCCTCTTAGAGTTCAAAATAGTCGCCAACCTAATATGTTTCGCACTATAAGCTAAGCTTTAACGGCTGTTTCATTGACGAAATGTTGCATCTCTGCCTGTTTTACAAGTCCTATCATGGTAGATGCTCCGACGAACTACAAGCGCTTGTACCCCCCACGACGTAAATAACCGCAACACACCTAACAAGCAGAAAAATCACATTCCTACACAGTAGAAATTCCTATTTGTAAGAAAGCCTTCTACTCTTAATAGTTTCTTTCATGGGACTGTTAGACTTTGAAATTCGCTTCCGGGTTCCTGTTTCCCTAAATGTACTGACATGCAGAAGTTCAAGTTTAATGTAAACAGACATCTTGCTGCTTAACTACTTACATTGTACCCCTACAAATTATGTCCAAAATAGTAGCCCCCAACATCAAAATGACACTGTACCTTGTTGCACCTATTTACTATACCTCCCCACGGGACAGAGTTAGACACCAGGGTCGTTTTTTAACGTGGAGAAAAGGTAAAAGAATAAAAAATTGTCTCAGTCGTGAAGGACTGACCAAAAGGCCTTGATGTTGCAATAAAAAGTTATTGTTTGTATTTTTCACAATGACGTCATATTATTACATCATTTATGACGTCATAGCAGATAACGTCATAAATAACGTAATGTATGAGGTGAAAAAAGTACATTCCCAGGGCAATATATTCTCAGAGCCAGATACGTCCAAGGATGAAGTACTATTGCCACATCTGGGCAGGAGCTGCTAGAAAGACCTTATCCTGCCTTGACAGAGTTCAAAATAGACTTCGTAGCATAGTGGGGGATGCCCTTTTCTATCCCCTGCATATATATATATATATATATATATATATATATATATATATATATATATATATATATATATATATATATATGAAATAAAATGGAGGTGGAAGGACCTGGATACTCAACGTTTCGCCCGATTTATGCGGGCTTCTTCAAGAGGGATGGTCATTGACGAGAGAGTCGGAGGATTGGGGCTATATATAATGATGGGGGAGAGCAGCGTGTTTTCCTTATGTAAATTAGATGTCATATATACATGTATATTAACGATATTTTATCTTTTAGACGTCATCCACTACACTAGTTTACTCTAATTTATTTTTTCTCTTATAAAATGTATATACATGTATATATGACATCTAATTTACATAAGGAAAACACGCTGCTCTCCCCCATCATTATATATAGCCCCAATCCTCCGACTCTCTCGTCAATGACCATCCCTCTTGAAGAAGCCCGCATAAATCGGGCGAAACGTTGAGTATCCAGGTCCTTCCACCTCCATTTTATTTCATATCGTCGGATTTAATCCAGCTCAACAATCATATATATATATATATATATATATATATATATATATATATATATATATATATATATATATATATATATATATATATATATATATATAGGGTGATATGAAAGTAACCCCTTATTCTGAAATAATTATAATACATTTTTGAAGCATAATTTCTCCAATTAATGAATATGAGAAAGAAGTATATTACATGGACTTTTATTTAAAATTCAATATGGACACCACCATTCGCCACCAGCTTTTCAACCGCATCAACTGATTTCACAAGAAACTCTTGCGGGATGGAACTAATAACTTCACGGATTCTCCCTTCATGATTAAAAACCAAATTCATATAACAGATCTGAAAAGAAAACAAAAGCATAGATTTAACTACCGCACATTAAGTAACGTACAAACAAAAATTGAGAAACATATTACAGCATTTTGAATAAATTATAGTTTTTTTAGTATATGGAATTACTTTCAGATCACCCATTATGTGTGTGTGTACGTGTGTACGTACGAATTTTAAAAAATCGTATAACTAATTAATACAGAGTTAAACTTGGACCTTCAGAAAGCTAGTAAAGGGAATGTATAATGCTATTAAAGCTTGTTAAATGATTAAATACTTGCAACGTTTATAATAAAATTCGCTGAAAAATAACCATAAGAAGTTATCCATTTGTTTACATGAAAAACAAAACTAATATATTGAACCAGTTGTGTTCATTTGAGTATATACTGAATGAATTATCTCCCTTTAGTATTGCGCACAATTTATTAGTATATAATTAGGCGAACGCAGCCGAACCAAAATATTAGTATTGTCTGTTCAATTAAGTTTACTTATACTGGTTTTTGATATTTGATTCTGATCTATCTATCTATCTATCTATCTATCTATCTATCTATCTATCTATCTATCTATTATACCACTATAATTGCGGATCTTATTTTTTTTCGTCTTGCATATGGGATGACGTTACAAAAGGGACGATGTCACAAAATAGGTGGCCTTACCAAAGGGATAACATCACAAATGAATAGCCTCATCCACTAAAAGACGGAAGATTTCTGTAAAACAAACTTTTGTTATAACGCCATAAAAGGGATAACCTTTTCAAGTAAAACGGTCATCGTGGGCGCCGGAAAGCGTTTATCACGTCACATAGATATTGATTGCCACGTCATCCACTAAAACAGGTTGAACATAACGAAAAGATGCACATGGCGTCATAAATGATTAAGTAGCAAAAACCAAAACAAAACAAAACAAAACAAACAAAAAACAAAAACAACAAAAAAAACAGAAAACAAACAAAAAACAAAGCAAAAAACAAAAACAAAAACAAAAACAAACAAACAAACAAACAAAAAATGCCGCCCATGAAAACAAAATATATGATCGATTATTTCGACAGTTACTGTTGTTATGAGGGGGCATTTTCCTTACAAATAGGAAAAGAATATTTCTATTCTATTAATAACGTTCTGAACACTCTGGGGTGGAAGATTAAAATGTTCTATTTAGAACGTTTTTGGAACAATCTAGAATAATCAAGAAAATTCCGTGCAGAAACTATATAAGGATGCTGCTCTAGAAGTTACGTCAAATTGTTGAAGTTGCAGTATTTATTTGCTTCCCCACAAAAGGAAAATGTGACACAAGGTCGTTTTTAATGTGGGGGAAACCAGCCCCCCCCAAGGCAAAAAGAGCACTCTAGTAGGTACCAAAAATAATAAAATAATAATTGTCTAAGTATAGAAAGTTTCCCCTCCATTGACCGAGATAAATTACCTTAAGAGTAGCATCTTTGCCTGAAGGCCAAGAACAGAAAAAAAGGCAAGTCTTGAAATTTCTGACTTGCTGTTAAGAACTTCGGTGTTTCTAGAATAAAATCCAGCCGAAAGAAACTCCTTAAAAGCCAATTAACGCATCATTTAAAGAAACTGGAATTTCGGTAAATACAAAGATTTCTGTATTTTTTTCACTGACCAAAGAACTATATTTTAATATTTTTAATAATAAATTTACTTATACATAAAACATTTGATTTGAAGTTAGTAGTTATTATCTCCTTTTCACCATCAAGCTCTAGACCTTATAATCGTTTTAAAAGCTTGTAGCAGTAGTACGAACAAAGTGTATTTACTTGTAAATATCTTGTATGTTTTGTTATATATTTTTTTTTTTTTTTTTTACACAGTGATCACCACTTATCAAGGCCCGGAAGCCACTCAGGGATAAGGGTTATTGCAGGTACATCACGTTAGTGAGGAGATTTTATGAAGTGTTTAATTAGGGGGGCGGTTCATTAGGAATTTGTTAACATTAGACTTGAAGACATCCAAGTTGTAGTCCGGAGGGAAGCAGGCAGACGGAACAGAGTTCCACAGGCGTGCAGTTCTAAGAAAGAAGCTTTGCTCATGAAATCCGCGTTTTGATTTAGGCACAGATATAGAGTGGGGGAAATTTTTCACAGTGGATTCAGCTAGACGGGTGATTTTCGTGAAAGTTTGGCGAGGGGGGACCAGGGATTGGAGTTCAGACGAGCACCTGCCATGAAAATAACGATAAAACAAGGATAGGCTCGCAACGTCTCTTCTGTGGGAGAGGGGTTGCAGGGTAGAGAAATAAATATTTCTTTATTTATGAGTTTTATTAGTTTTTTCATTTAATTTGTTGCGCGTTTATATCCATAGACAGAAACCTAATATTGCACACACACACACACACACACACACACACACACACACACACACACACACACACACACACACACACACACACACACACACACACACGCACACACACATAATACACACACTAACACACACATACATACACACATACACACACAGGCACACACGCATACACACATACACACACATACACACACACACACACACACACACATATATATTGATATATACATATATAAGTGAAATTGTGTGTGCGCGTGTGAAGACAGTTCTTAACCTATATACTCAACGAATTTTTGATCTACAAACTTGAAATTCGTTATATACAGTATTCAGACACGTGGAAAATTTTTCATCGGTTTTCATCCGGAAAAGGGCTGCTAAGGAGGTTAAATATATAAATTTGGTACTTGGATGGGTCATCGGATGTTTATCTGTTTGTCAACTGTTTCACGATTACGCATACGTGAATCATTCACATGAAAGCTTCCTTATGTTAAGAATAAGTATGTTTGAAAACACTTTTTAAAGAACGTGTCAAGCTGGCCTTATGGTTATCGTACTTAACTCACTCTCTTTAGGAATTGGCTTCGATCTCAGCTCGAATACTTTTTTTAATTACAATGAATGAACTGTTGTGAAAATAAATTTGTAATACTCGCATGCCCATGTCCCAGTTTCTTTCCGTTTTTTATTTACTTCAATTTTAAAAAGTAATTTAACGTTACGTTTAATACCGGGCAGAATCTGCAGTATGTAGATATTTGTTAAAGTCGGAGGCACGATTCACCTTTAACTCAATTCCGAAAGTTCTAATCAATCAAGCAAAATCCAACCGTAACGACGCAACGAGTACAGATATAAATTTATGTAAAAAATGGCGAACAAACATAATCTTAAACATAATCTGAAACATAATCTTAACAGTGTTTAACAGATTGCGAAGAAAGAGGCATGCATATTTAGCTTAGATTAGACCACTCATATTATCACTCATTAAACGGGCCGGCCGAAAGGGGGCTGTAAATATTTTTTTTAATAACAAACGTATACGTATACGCTTCATCCGTGCAGACTCTTCAGAGTGGATATAACTGTTGAAACCTGTCGTACAATTCGAGCACCGGAAAACGAATTATGAGCCTGTATTTAGGCAGCATACTTTTGTTTAAGCAAACATTGTTAAGCCTAATAGAATTTCCTTGCTTGATTACACATTTATTTTTCTATAAAGGTTTTTGTTTCTAAAATAATAATGAAATAATGAATATTCTATGAGTATCATTTTTACTTTCCATCCTTTGTTGAATCATTTTCAGGTGACAAACAAATCAACAAAAAGCTTGAAGGAATATGTAATAATAATAATAATAATAATAATAATAATAATAATAATAATAATAATAATAATGATAATAATAATAATAATAATAATAATAATAATAATAATAATAATAATAATAATAATAATAATAATAATGATGATAATAATACACGACCAGAATCTTTAGGCAGGATATTCAAATGGGATTCAGCATAGAAAAGTGCGCACTGCTGGCCATGGGGAGGGGAAAACTAGAAGCAATTGAAGGTATAGTACTGCCCAATTAAACAGAAATGAGGGCACTTGTGAACAAGATAGCTACAAATACCTGGGAGTGCTGGAAGCAGACACTATCAAAGCAATGGAAATGAAAGAGAAAATAGAAAAGGAATACCTCAGAAGAACAAGAACACTCCTCGAAACCAAACTAAACAGTCGAAACACGTGGGCAGTGTAACTAATAAGATACTCTTGACCATTTATAAACCGGACCAAAGAAGAACTAAGGAATCTTGACCAGGAGACCAGGAAACTCATGACAATGCACAATGCACTACACCCGAAGGATGATACTGACTAACTATATGTGAAAAGAAAAGACGGAGGAAGAGAACTAGTCTGTATAGACGACTGTGCAAATAACACGAAAAAAGGATTAGAAAAAATACATAATGCAGAACACCGAACGAATAATTACTGCAACAAGATACACGGAAGAAACATCAAGAAACGAGACGAGGAAAGAAAAATGGGAAGAGAAACAGCTAATGAACGATTCATACAGATTACTAAAGAAGAGACAAACGAAAACACTTGGAAAAAGCTACAAAAAAGAAACATTAACAGGGAAACTGAATCACTAATAACAGTTGTGCAAGATAACGCAATTAGGACCAAGCACACTAAAACAAGGATCGACAAGACACAAAAAACCAGCAAATACACACTCTGCAGAGAAAGAGACGAAACAATAAACCACGCAATAAGTTTAAACAGCAAACTAGCTATTCGTTGGCAATTAGGCAAACAATTAAAAAATCTTGAACACCCAGACAAACACAAACCGGCGGCAGTACTGGAAAATGAAAAGTCACAAGATTCTATGGGACATGGAGATACAAACGGAAAACCCATCCAAGAAGACCAGATGTCATAATAGTTAACAAGAAAGAAAAGTCCCGCCAGATTGTAGATTTTTGCCGTTCCAGCAGACCACAGAGTAAAGATCAAGGAGAATGATAAGCGGAGCTAATACACGGAACTGACCATAGAGCTCAAATGGATCTGGGAAATGAAGAAAGTAAAAATAACACCACTAATAGTAGGAGCGCTAGGAACGATACCAAAAGAATTTGAAAAAAGAATGGGAGAGATTGGAATCAGAGGGGTGGCCGAGAAAATATAACGAATTTCCATACTGAAAACTGCAGAAATATTAAGGAAACTCCTTGAATGTGGAGATTTACACCAACCACGTATGAATTACACACAAACTGGACAGAGAAACGGCTACAGATGCAAAACACAAACGAACATCACATGAAAACAAACTGTATAAATAAAAAAAACTGTATAAATGAAAAAAAAACTGTATGAATGAAAACAAACTGTATAAATGAAAAAAAAACTGTATAAATGAAAACAAACTATATAAATGAAAACAAACTGTATAAATGAAAAAAAACTGTATAAATGAAAAAAACTGTATAGCTGAAAAAAAAAACTGTATAAATGAAAACAAACTATATAAATGAAAACAAACTGTATAAATGAAAAAAAAAACTGTATAAATGAAAAACTGTATAACTGAAAAAAAACTGTATAAATGAAAACAAACTGTATAAATGAAAACAGACTATATAAATAAAAAAAAAACTGTATAAATGAAAACAAACTGTATAAATTAAAAACTATATAAATAAAAACAAACTGTATAAATGAAAACAAACAGTATAAATGAAAAAAAATGTATAAATGAAAACAAACTGTATAAATGAAAAAAAAACTGTATAAATGAAAAAAAAACTGTATGAATGAAAAAAAACTGTATAAATGAAAACAAACTGTATAAATAAAAAAAAAAATAGCCCCTACTTTTTTCGTGTGAGTGCCACCATAAACAAGCACCACACCAAATAATGAATGTCAAGTAGTTAGGAAAGACTAAGAAGAGAAAGCACTAGCCAGACCTCCGCTGGAGATGTGCAAAGAGGACTGGAACCTTGGGGAGGCTTATTGCCCAAATTCCATGAAGACTAATGGTCGCCGCCAACAAGAAATCAATGGTAAGCGGCTGTTGCGATAAATTCTTTTGCAAAGGTTATCGAAAGAGGGTGAGAGTACTGGAAATTTGGGGAGATTTATTATCACTCAGACTCCAAGGAACACTACAAGTTGTTCTGAAAGAGCAACCTTTGATGATGGCTTGTGTGAATACTCCTAGTGAGTACATGATGATGATGATGATGATGATGATGATGATGATGATGATGATGATGATGATGATAAAAAAAAAACATTAAAAGAAACAGTCGAGACAAACATATATGAAGTCCTTGGATTTCAAAACAACAAATAAATTCAGTTCCAGAAAACGTTTACAATTTAAGTTCTGGACTGCCAGAATTAGCAAGATTTAAAAATGATGATAAAATTGAAACTCTTGTACACATGGAGGAATATGTTAAGTGTTGAAAATTTTTGAGCATGATTGAAAAAAATAGTGATGGTGTCATAGATGTTATATTATACTAAATTAAGCTATATTTGCTCTAATTGACATTAAATGTTTCCCATTGAGCTTAAGCTAATCTATAGTATTTACCTATATCCTATCTTTATAAAATATTTGTGTTAATTGAAGTATAGCAACAGTTATAGTTCTTTCTCTCTCTCTCTCTCTCTCTCTCTCTCTCTCTCTCTCGCCATCCGTCATGACATTTGATTGGCTAAGGGTTATTACCGCCCTTTTTTGACAAGAAATTGAAGAGCGAACAACCAGTTTCAGACAAGAATTGATACACGTCGTTACGAAAGTCTCGAGGAACTCAGACGATACCAGTCTTTAAAATGGAAATGCATTTCATTATTCAGATGAACGAATAATGAAGGTATGTTGGAGTGTTCAAGGAAGATGCTCCGAAAAGGAGACCAAGCTATAGTACCTTGGTAATGCGAAGAGAAAGAGAAAATCGATCTTTTTCAAGTTAAAATCTGATCGTGGAAAGCGACGCACGTGCGGCAATTTAAATATCTACGAAGCAGTCGAGATGAAAGCTAAATTATAGTCGTCGTGGCACTATAAAGGATATATTCCTACTGAAGAGTTTTTTGCATACTAAGGATTTTACCTAATCAGTGCTTGTACTCGGATTAATTCCTTCGTCGAAAATGAACTTGGAAAGAGTTAAAGGATTACGCGTCTTCGGAAAAGGCGAAGAGGATATATGTATATAAGATACATATTTAAAGAAAAAAAGATGATTATTGAACGATAATCACGCAGTCAGTTTCTATACCTTTCAAAACCTCTAATTTCTGATTTCTCTTTCGTTTGTTAAATTAAGCTTTGCGCTTGCGTGAAGGACAATTCTAGGCAGCTACTTTACAGTCGAACTGGTGAACATCTGAACTTGAGTATATTTTGATAATTGAACTTTGCAGCTTTGCTGTTTTCCTTTCTCCCAACCTTCTGTGATCTTTTCTCCCTAATAAATGTTAATGCTTTCATGTTCTTAAAGTATCTCTTTGTTATTCATTGCATGCTATTTCCTTTGTGTTTTCTTTAAAGCTTAATTGACGTACACCTCGTGGGATAATCTTCGCGGGACGTAGCGAATAAATTTCCCACAATATATATATATATATATATATATATATATATATATATATATATATATATATATATATATATATATATATATATCGTCAAAGAATGAGAGTTCAATATAGAAACGTCGTTTTAATTTGAATAAAATAAAATACGCATCAAATGCGCTTGGAACCAAATCACAACGTAATATTAGGAAAATAAATGCGCTTGAAACCAAATCAAATTGGTTTCAAGCGCACTTGATGCGTATTTTATTTTATTCAAATTAAACCAACGTTTCTATATTGAACTCTCATTCTTTGAAGTTATTCTCACGTTACCTGCGCACAGTTCAAACAATTCAAAATACAACCGCCAGATACAACGCGCGGCTCTATACAGACTCCTTTCTCCAAATTAACAACATGGCAAGAAAGAAGAAAAGAAAAAAAAGCAAAGAACATACTTAAGATGAAGGCTACCTTCGAAATATATTTGTGATAATTTCAAACAGTAAAATATTTTTTTATTTTCCTAATAGTACGTTGTGATTTGGTTTCAAGCACATTTAATGCGCATTATATATATATATATATATATATATATATATATATATATATATATATATATATATAAAGTGACAGTGTATGTCTGTCTGTGTGTCAGTGTGTCAGTCTCTGTACATTTCCCTACACAATAACTCTGTATATTTTCAGTCTACAGACTCGAAATTTGATATACATGTATTGAGATTTGGGAAAATCTTTGTAATCTGTTTTCGGCCAGAAATTTGGCTGTTAAGGGGTCAGAGTTAAATGATTTGACCTTTGAGAACTCTATAAAACGTCTCCGACAATTTTGTGTCTAAACACTTGAAATTTTAGATATAGGTTCCTTGGACATGGATCTTACTTAATAACTTGATTTGAGCCCAAAACAGTAAATGTTAAGGGGTCAAAGTTTAAAAAAAATTGACCGCTTCGGTCTCTACCAAATTACTCAGACAATTTCCGGTCTAAACATTTGAAATTTGACATAAAGAGTGTTCAAAGATAGGGCAAGCTTTTTAATCGGTTTGGGTCGAAAATTTTAGTTACCAATATATAAATGTATGTATGTATGTATGTTTGCCTAAAATTTCGACAAAGGCGACGGACTTTCACAAGATCAGTATCGTTTTTAAGTTTGACCTTTCAGACGACAAATATCGAAAAATTGGCTAAAAACATTAATATCTTCACCTTCAACTAGGCACTTTTCTACAGGGGGGGGGGTCGCTTTTTTTCGCCGATATTTTCGAAAGTCAACCTCTTCTTTCGATTGTCTAGCCTTAATTAAACCCTACGTCACTTCCGGATTGGCGGTGGTCGTAACAGCAAAAACGTCACGTTTTTCCCGTTCTTTTCCTCCTTTGCGGTACGGGTTCGAGCCTGCCTTTATACTACCACTTTTTTTTTTTTTTGCTCAACATACACCTCCAAGCACCCGGGTTACGCCGGGCACCCATGCTAGTATATATATATATATATATATATATATATATATATATATATATATATATATATATATATATATTATTAAAAAACTATACATTACATATTCCGGAGACGTACCAACGATTTCATTATGATGGGTCAGCCCCTTTTTGCTGAATTACCCCAACATAAATCTTCAGCATTTGTCGGAACGAAAGAAAATACATTGAAATGAACAGTGTAAACTCAACGACACCGCTTTGTTTAAACAGCGTACAACCAAACGTTCATTTCGATGTTTTTATTTCGTTCCGACAAATCCTGAAGATTTATATTGGGATAATTCAGTCAAAAAGGGTTGCCCTATCATAATAGAAACCATTGGTATGTCTTGGGAATATGTAATGTATAGTTTTTTTTTAAATAATTCGTATTAAGCTCTCACATTCGCGATCGAACACTTTATTGGTTTCTTTTCATTACATCCGTGCACCGTGCACCCTATAAGACTGGGTTCTTATTGTGGAGCACTCTAAGTTGAGATTAAAGTCGGTCACTTAAGCTGATATGCACAGGTCATGATGTTATAATCATAAGATCACTCTCGCCGTCTAGACATTTACGCTTTATATAAATTTTAATTTCAACGATAATTCCAGCAGTTAACGTTGGCCGTGCACTTTGTTCCTTGCCAATGGAGTCAGAGATGGCTTCGTGGCCGGGTTCGAATCTTCCGAACGTCTGTAAAGGTAACGCTCTGCGCCGATGATTCCCGAAATGATGAAACACTAGTGCTTGTAGGTATATATATATATATATATATATATATATATATATATATATATATATATATACACACACAAAATTTATTGTTCAAAAACAATTAATACAAAATGCAATGAATTATTTCCTTATTCTACGGAGTTTCAAAAATGTGTCCTTTTTCAACAGAAGAAAAATAGTTAGCAAAAATGTTTTTATAGACATTTTTTTTTTATTCACGTTCACTCCTTACAAGGCATATCGCCACTTGGACGTAAGGGGCTACTATTCGGGACCATGCCTCGGAAAGTCTTACAAGATATTGGTTTACGTTACATTTAAACTTCTGCATATCAATACAGCCAGGGAAGCAGGTAGCAGGAAGAGAATTCCAAAGTCTAGCTGTTTGTGGGGAAAAACTATTAGAATAGAAAGCTTTCTGGCATTTAGGGACGTCAACAGTGAAGGGGCGAGATTTTGTTGCTAAGCTGGTTTGTCGAGGATATGTACGTCGACGGGGCACAAGTGCAACCAGTTCATCAGAGCACATTCCATTAAAATATTTGTAAAACAAGCACAGATGCAATATTGCGGCGATGGGACATGGATTGGAGCTTAGTTGACAAAGTGGGATATATTAGATTGAAAACTTTTTTTGGATCCTATCCAAGAAAGAGAGACTAGTGGTTGATGTACCAGCCCGGATGTGGCAACATTATTCCATACATGGGCGAACAGTGGCCTCGTAAAGGTACAGGATACTCTCAGGTGTTAGTAGTCTTCTAGCTTGATAGAGGGAACCACCATTCTTTGCAGCAACTTTCGCAATGTTCTCAATGTATTTATCCCAGTTCATATTGCCCGCAAATGTTAGGCCGAAAGAAACATTCTCGGGTAGGGTGTTATTTGTCATGGATATAATATGATCTCATCCCTGCTAAGTCGTATAGAAGGGATGAGATCAAGCCCACGCGCCTAGAAGGTGTCCAAGTTTTTTTTTTTATGATATCGCGGACATGAGAATTAGTGATTTTTACATCATCTAGTGTGGCTTCAGTCTGCATAGGGAAATTTGGGAGGGAGTTGTTTGTTGGCTCTAAGGTGGAGTTGGAGGCGAATCGACGGGCAAACAGTTCCACTTTCTTGGTTGCCGTGCATGAAACCTTCTTTCTGTTGGATATTGAAGGAATTACTGATTGCACTTTATTAACTACACTATTATAGATTTCCCAGGAATCACAAGTTCCTATTTTCTGCTACTCTATGCGTTCCCTGATTATTTCAGCATACTTTCTTTCGGCTGTCGCTATTTCTCTTGATTTCCAGCATTTATGAATTTTTGCATATTTGTATTTGACTTATGACGTACGAACCGGCGGAATGCATGCGGTCTTTGTGCAATGGCAGCTGCAAAATCTGTAGTGAACCATGAGAGTGAGTGGGGCTTGCTATAATATTTCCATGTGGGGACGTGTTTCAATGCCCGCTTTGCACCATTCAATTGTCTCATTGGGCACTGTTCAGCAGTAAGAGAGAAGATATAGGTTTATGGGGCATTTCTTATGTGTTCTCTGATGGCTTCCCAGTCAGCCCCTTTTATAGTACCTTGTTGCTTTGAGCAATGGTTCCTCACTTTGGGGTTAGGATGTAAGTGTGATGTGAATTGATACCACTAGGTGGTCTGCAGTCCCAAGTTCTGCTTTCTTGTTTGCCGTGAATGCGTCCTTCTGGTTGTTGAACAGTAGAGGAACCACTGATTGGCCTTTATTAACTAAACTATTATAGATTTTCCAGAAATCACGAGTTTCTATTTTCTGTGATTCTATGCGTTCCCTGATTATTTCAGAATGCTTTTTTGGCTGTCGCTATTTCTCTCGTACAATGATTTCTAGAATGTACGAATATTTGCCTATTTGTATTTGAAAACTTCTAAACCAGGTGGAAGATATCGGCAATATTCTTTAAGACGTCATAAAGGGATGAGTTTATAACGTCGTGAGAGGAGGGGGGAAAGGCTTGCCTTTTTTTCTGTTCTTGGCCTACGGGCCAAGATGCTACTCTTAAGATTATTTGTTTCGGTTAATGGAAAGGAAACCATCTATACTGAGACAATTATTATTTTTGGTCTCTACCAGAGTTCCCCTTTTTTGTGGAGCTGGTTTTCCCTCACATTAAAAACGACCTCGTGTCACATTTTACTTTCGTGTGGAAGCAAATAAACACTAACGTGTTATAACATTGCTGGTTAGCGCAAGAAATTGAAAACTAAAGTTAGAAATAGAATAATGTTCGTAAAGTATAAAAAAAAAAAAATAAATAAAAATAATATTTAAAGTAATGTCCATGAATGGAGGTCTAGTCGCATAATAAAATAAAATCAATAAAGTTGATAGAAAATTGGTAAAATCCGTAAATCCGAAGTGCAGGTATAAGTACATTCGCAGACTTGGTGTGAGACTATTCAAATCGGATAGATCTATAGTTTTTGGGATGTTAATTCTCCCACAGAACTGAGACAGACAGTGCATAAATATATGCTAATGTAGATTTGTTGACATTTTATAAAAGTCTGGAAGTGAAACGCTTGATATACAGCTCAACAAGAACTTGTTTACATTGAACTTGAAGACGACCATGTTCTAGTCAGCTGAAAAGCATGGCAGTGGAATACGGAGTGGAACGATAAATTTGTCGCCCTAAAGAAATAACACTATAGCTTAATTTTAAAACTTTTATCGAGAAAACCAATGCAGATTACTTGATTATGTAACAGAACTGACATCTATTCAATGTAGCCGCCTTCAGCCTCAATCACTGCCTCGATGCTAGTCTGGAACTGTGAGCATGCTTTTTCCACAAGTAACGGCGGGAGCGCGACGTATACTCGGCGAATGGCGGCAATCAGGCTGGCTTTGGTGTTGTTGGAGGACATGTTTGTGATGTTCTCGATGTATGACCAAACGAAATAATCCAGCGGGTTCAGTTCGGGGAGGAGGGGGGCAATGAGTGAAGAACAACGTTATTTTTAAAGGTTTTATACGCGTATGAATTCAGGCGAGACGGTAACGACTAAGACAGGAGCGCTGTATGATTTGGATTCTAACTGATGGCACCCACGTTTTAATTTTTAGCGTTGTAGCAACCATGTCTTTATAGCTCAGTCATTAACGGCAAAGGAAAAAATAAATCGTAAGATAAACGTTTTGGTTTCGATTCTCGGTGGTGGCGCACGAGTTATTATTATTATTATTATTTTACTTTTTAAATCATTACAATATATTGGGTCCAATATAATATAATAATAAATACGAAAACTGCATTAATCAAAATATCATATTTAAGCACATTTTACGACCGACAATGCCATGCTAGTATATATATATAGTAGTAGCGTTCGTGTGTGTGTGTCTGTGTGTACAACACCCAATGACCAAAGAAATATAAAGGCCAAATGTGTGTACACCTATCCTGGTTAAGAAATATTAATGCCCATGTAAGGATACTTCTGTCAAAGTAGACATTATATTGTATACAGACTTTCAATATATAGCATTCTTCAAACCACATTTACATTATTGAGTTACAATCATTAACATATCACATTAAATTAAATCTATTTAAATAATTACCTCGATGACATTACTTATCCGACATAATAGCTTTGTTTCAACTGTATTAATTTTAAAAAAATAATGATCTAGTTTATTTAAATTTCAAGTTATATTTGATTAAACTGGTTTTATCTGAAATCTGAAACCATTTTATTTTCAAACCAAAAATTCAGAAAACCTAAAGGGGAAATAATTGTGATAGTTTAATTGAAACGGAGCACGTTATTAAATATTTGTTTTCATTTCGAAATATTATTCTAAGCTGAATTATTATTTTTATTTTTAATTCGGAGGAAATTATTTTCGCTTATTCTTAATTTTTAAGTAACCTTTTTTATTTGTTAGAGAAAAATAATTCAAACTAATTTACTTGCATCCTCACGAGGGCAGAGTTAGTCAGAGACATATGTGACCAAAATCCATCATCCTCTACTCTTTTTGTTTATAAAATTTAATCGGTGTTGCCCAGGATATATTATAATAAGTGTGTTTAATTGCTTGCGCAACAGATTTTCTTTATAATTTATTTAATATCTTAAATTAAAACTGCTCAATTTTTACGACGTGACCCAGCGTCTTTTAACCCCTAGAAAAAAAATGGTCAATGTCAAGTTTCTTTCCAACTCCTCAAAAAACTTGAAAATGACAACTTTTAATGGTTTTCGATGCTGCTGAAAACGAATACAACATTTAAATTTGGGGCAGATAAGTAGTTTTCATGATATGAAAAATTACTTTTTCAAAGAGTGGGGGATCACTTTCCTATATAAATTTAACGTAAAATGGGCACTCACTTTCTAACCATCTGATAATTTCTTCATATCATAAAACAAATTTAGCTGTGATATTCGTTTTCAGCACCACCGAAAACCGGCGCTGTTTTTTTTTTTACTAAGAGATTCATTTATGTTTTCACAATTTAGGACGTAAATAATGCTGTCAGTAAGCTTACACGAGCGGTTTACAAAAAAAAAATTTTTTTTTTTTTTGAGGTGGGTATTCAATCATAGAATTTGTATAGTTTTTACCAGGTGCTCCTATACTTTACTTAACCGCCTACTAATGTAAACAGAATTTTTGTGAAATGTTAAACTGCAGAGGCACCTGTTAACAACTATACAAGTTCTATAATGAAAAAAGAACGAAAAACAAAAGTATGCTTTTGTAAACTTACTAACAGCATAATTAGCGTCCTAAATTATGAGATGAAAAAAATGAACGCATCTCTTAATAAAAAAGAAACAGCGCCAATTTTCGGGAGTGCTGAAAACGAATATCACAGTTAAATTTGTTTTATGATATGAAGAAATTACTAGGTAACCAGAAAGTGGGTGCTCATTTTACGTTAAATTTATATAGGAAAATGATCCCCCACTTTTTGAAAAAATAATTTCTTCATATGAAAACTTCTTATCTGCCCCAGATTTAAACGTAATATTCGTTTTCAACACCACGGAAAACCATTAAAAGTCGTCATTTTAAAGATTTTTGGAGAATTAGAAAGAATCTTGACATTGACCAAAAAAATTAAAACCTGTTTTTTTGTGGCCTAATACGTTTAAGCAGTCTTTATAAATGATATGAAAGAAGAAATATTGAAAAACAAAAAATTAACATTTTAGCGTGGGGGATAACTTTTCTATATAAATTTAACGTAAGATGAGCACCCACTTTTTGGCCACATAGCGTTCAACCAGACATGTCATCTTTAGCATTTTTTCAAGTTTGGCGATCGAGGGGGGGGGGCGGACAAAACATGACAAATAAAAAATCTTTTAGATTTTTTTGTGGTGGTGGGGGGGGGGCAGGAATTACATTTGAAACATAAAATAACGATAAATTTAATTAATTTTTATGAAACCATTCTGTACTTTCACCTAACAATTTTATAAACAGAACGAAGCCCAAAATATGACAAATTCAATTTTTTTTGGGGGGGAGGGGGAGAGGATTACATTAGAAATATAAAACGACGAAAAATGTCATTCAATTGCTTTTGAATTAATTTTTGGTAGATCTTTTTTTTTTTCCTTTTTTTGTGATCGCACGGGCATTCGCTGCTATTTTTTATGGAAACAAAAGTTGTAATGATTTATTTTTAATTTTCTTTTCTTTGCAGAGGGGAGGAGGAGGAGGTCTTTCCAATGCTCAATATCCAGAGAATAGTTTCTTCTCTTTGTAGCCCTTCTGCTGTATATCTGGTGGAGAAGGTATCACGTACTTCTTTTGGGGGGGGGCGATTACAGTTACATGTTTTCATCCGTTCTTTTATTTTTGTTGTGGGGGTATCCACGTTGCCCATGATGAAAATGATTAGTATACAGGTGTGGTTCAAACAGAACATCACGTCAACCCAGGCAACGCTGGGTACCCATGCTAATATATATATATATATATATATATAGGGCGAATGGACTCTTTTTCTGGGTCAACGGCCAACTAGCACCGTGTATATTTGTGTGTGTGTATATGTGTATTGGGGTAGAGAGGGCTCCCGTAAGCCGTGGTGAAGGCAACCTTTCTAGGAGAAGCAACTCTCTAATTTAAAAAACCATAAAGCGGAAGACATACCCGCATTTAGCTGGTCTGCAGTTTAATGTGTTGCTGGCTATCTTGCTCTTGCTTGTTGCTGGATCTCAACATTTTGAACCGAGAGAGAGAGACTTAGCTGTCGTACAAAGCTAAGACTCTGTAACATCATATTTGTATAGATACTCCCTCAGACATTTGGGCTCATGAATTTTAAATGTCTGAGGGAGTGGCACTCGTCTGACAAGACGTTGCAATCATCATATATATATATATATATATATGTATCTGTGTTTTGCATACATATAACACTTTTTGATGCTTTTTTTGTTATCTTATATTGCGTGATTGTTTCTTTTAGCCGTGTATATGACGTCATAAAAGTTAAATGACGCAAAAAGTAGTAGTAAGAGGAGAACAACGTCACTCATTAAAAGAGATAAAACACAGGAATAAGAAATGCTTGCGGGATCCTGTCATAGACTTTCTTATAATCTAGTTATGCCAAGGCTAAGTTCTTTTTTCTCCTGTTAACCTCATTCAGGATCCTTTGGTTTATGTATAATAGGTCACGTGTTCCTCTTTTCCCTTTCTGGCATTCTTTCTGTTCCTCTGGGAGTAGTTTGCGATTATGAAGGGAATGATAAATTTGTTCCCTCAGTTGTGCTGTAAGTATTTTCCACATTGTAGGTAAAAATGTTATTGGCCGATAGTTACTGGGGATGTTTTCTTTTTCAGAGTCTTTTTGCACCAGTGTAATTCTACCTTTGGTCATCCATTCTGGCACATTTGCTTCGTAAATACATTTTTTTCAGGTTATTATTACGGCTATAGTAAATTTAATTAATACATTTGTAATTCGTTTTATCATCATAAGGAAAATTGAATCTTCAAATCCTTTTTACGGGCCAAGTTGTTCAATTAATCTAAATATGTATACGAGTTGATTTTATTGTTGACCTATATTCTTAAACCAGACGCTTGACCCTGAACTTGTCATGCATATTTCCGTTCTGTTTAAACGCTACAATTCCTCGCTTTGGGCCTGGAGAGGGATGGGCGCCATCAGGTTATTCTTGCCCAAGACACGCTGCATGAAATAACGCAGCGCCTTCACGTCCCGGGAGAGTTAAGGGGCACGCCCACGTCCCATGCCGTACTGAAATCAACTCTCTCTCTACCTCTCTTCTTCTTCTTCTTCTTCTTCTTCTTCTTCTTCTTCTTCTTCTTCTTCTTCTTTCTGGGCTCTCGGTGCTGCTGATAACACACTCTTCTTGGGATGCAACGGGATCCGTCCGGGCCTTTAATCTTGGGTCAACGAGAAGAAAAAGAATCCATCGTGCCTATAACCGGACCATAATTTTAACACGCATACATGAACTCTTTTCTCTTACCAGAGCACAGCGGAACTTTTCATCGCCGTCCATACACATAGACTCATTCCACTGCGAACCTTTTTCTCAGTTTCTACATTCTTACAACTAAAGATGATTAATAAAGTTGTTAAAATGGACGTTTGTCGTCACTTATTCTACAAAGCTATTCTAAGAATATAAACAGTTACTCTATGAATAGAATTATATTCGATTGCTCAGAGCCTGGAGAGGGATGGCCGCGGCCAGGTTATTCTTGCCCAAGATTCGCTGCATAAAATAATGCAGCGCCCCCACGACCCCGGAGGGTAAAGGAGACACGCCCTTTCTCGCTGACACCTACACGTACATTAAGATATATTTGTGCCTTTCTTTTGTATTTTATTTTATTTAATTTTTTTTTTATCGATGGACAAATTTAAATATTTTTATCGATGTAATTTTAAATTTTATAATTTTGTGATTTTAATATTTTTTTATTATTATTACGGGTATTATTTTAATTTTATTTTCACTATTAATGATTTTATTATTGATTATTATTATTATTATTATTATTATTTTTTAATTATTAATGATATTATTATAATTTGTACTAGCGGGGCTTTGCTCGGGCGTAAAATATGCTTAAATATGATACTTTAATTTGTCCTCGTGATTTCAAAAGTAAAAAAAAAGCATTTAGGTACCGTCAGCTAGAATTGAAACCGAATCATTCAAAGCTGGTGACGTTACCACTGCACCAACGTGACATGCATAAGAGCTGATTAAAAATGAAAAGTAAACTAACATGAATGTAAAAAATGTTTAACAATTTTTTCAATTTTGACCCCTTCTTATCCCTTAAAATAATTTTAACCAGCTAAAGACCCATGAAAGAACGGCCCGTAAAAATCCAATCATTTGAGTCTCCTAACACCGCTCTGCAACTTTTAGTTTGGTTTACAAATATGGAGACACGCAGAAAGACAGGCAGACAGACATATCGCCGTTTTTATATTAGAGTACTTCTTTTCCTTTTTTTTCTTATTTTTTTCTTCTATCCTCTTCTTTCTTCTCTATTTAGATATACACTTTTTATTCTCCCTTTTTTTCTTTGTCTTCTTCCTTTTTTTACATTATTAAATGTCCCTAGCTCATTTAATTTTAAATACCACGTAAATTGATCCCAGGATTAATTTTGTGCCGCAAACTCCTGTAACAACGTCTGAAGAGGTCTCTAGTTACTGGTAACTAGCTGACCGAAACATGCTCACGAATGTGTAGCGACATATGAATGCTTATGTCAAACAAATAAAAAGTATATCTTGCCCTACTTCGATATTGAGCGCTCTTGCATTAACCTCATTAAAACTTCGCAGGGTGCTTCATCATCGGAAAATATTAACCGGGACAAACCGAGTTATGTGTTCATCAACGTTTCGTCTTTATTTTGAGACTTCGATCCTGGCTTGAGGTAGTTGCTTGTCTAGCCGCACAGATAAGCTGTGAAACAGCGAAACAGTACTGTATGTGGATGACTATATATATATATATATATATATATATATATATATATATATATATATATATATATATATTCTACCGCTCCAGAAGATATCTCACTACTGATGCAATTCTCTATCTATATAAAAGCCAAGTACGTCCAAGGATGGAATACTGTTGCCATATCTGGGCAGGAGCTGCTAAAAACAGCCTATCCTGCCTTGACAGAGTACAAAATAGACTTTGTAGCTTAGTGGGGGATGCCCTTTTCTCTACCCTGCAATCTCTCTCCCACAGAAGAGTCGTTGAGAGCCTATCCTTGTTTTATCGTTATTTCCATGGCAGGTGCTCGTCTGAACTCCAATCTCTGGTCCCCCCTCGCTAATCTTTCAAGAAAAACACCCGTCTAGCTGAATCCACTGTCAAAAATTTCCCCCACTCTATATCTGTGCTTAAATCAAAACGCGGATTCCATGAACAAAGCTTCTTTCTTAGAACTGCACGCCTGTGGAACTCTGTTCCGTCTGCCTGCTTCCCACCGGACTACAACTTGGATGTGTTCAAGTCCAATGTTAACATATTCCTAATGAACCGCCCCCTTAAGTAAACACTTCATCAAATCTCCACACTAACGTAATGTACTTGCAATAACCCTTATCCCTGAGTGGCTTCCGGGCCTTGATAAGTGGTGATCACTGTGTAAAAAAAAAATATATATATATATATATATTAGTAAGTTATGAAAATATATGTGGCAATTAAGCTATACAGAACACTATATCCGAGAGAACTGTTCGAGATTGGTTTATCAGATTCAAACACAGTAATTTTGATCTCAATTACGCTCCTCGTTCCGGAAAATCAATCAAGATAGACGAAAACCAACTCAGGGTTCTTTTGAAGGAAGATGACCATCAGGCATGTAGAGAATTGGGTGAAAAGATTAAGTGTGATTTTGCGACAATTTCACGCCATCTTCAGTCGACGGGATTCACACAAAAACTTGGAGCTTGGATCCCACACAAACTTAATTTTGCTGTTAAAATTCTTTGATTTTCCTAAAATAAATAAATAAATAAAACTAAAAAAAAAAAAACAAAAAAAAACAAACAAAAAAACAACAAAAAAAAAACAACAAAAAAAAACAAAACAAAAAAAACGGCGCGAACTTATGCAACAACTTTGAGGTTTCCTTGGGTGCTCTATTCTTTTTCGAAGATATGTATATTCATGGTAAGTGGGCCCAATGACCCCCCCCCCTTACCAGAGCTGAATCCACGACGGACAGGGCGTAAGATGAAACGAAAGGGAAAAATCATGATTTTGGATTCGTGTGCATTACTTTGCTGTATGGTTTAGATTTGCTAGTGCTTATTCACCAAAAAACTCATTTACGGTACAATTAATTATTTTCCCAGACGTTGGGATTTTCAGACGATCCACTTAATTGCCAAGTGCTGGTCATTTCGAAACATTCAAACTGAAGAGCTACACATTTTTGCACCTGTGTCAATAAGGAACATATTTGTCTATCTTTCAAGAAGTCAACGCAGTCCTAACAGAGAATATGATCTTATACTCTTAGCTGATTGCCAATTTTTTTACTAGCATACACGCATATAATCTCTCATCTCTCTCACTCTCTCTCTTTATCTCTCGCTCTCTCTTTCTCTCTCTCTATCTTTCTCTCTCACCACTACACTACACAAATATATATATATATATATATATATATATTTAAAATATATATATATAAGCACTTTGTCTGTGTGTGTGTGTGTGTTTGTGAATTCGTTTCCTATGGACTCCAAAACAGCTGTGCCGATCTTTATGAAATTTCACACAAGTGTACTTTATGTGTCTGGGAGTGTGCTTACATAGTTTTTATATTGGAATATCTCTGACAAGTACTGAAAATCGATAATCGAAAAAATCCGATGAAAGAAAGAACAGTTTGATTTTGAAAAAAGTTGACACATTATTACAGCCTAACATCACAAGTATTCATACATTTTTAAAGTTTTAAAGTTTTATCACCACTTGTGCATTTAAAACTTGAATTAAAGTCATTATATAAAATAATTTTATAAAATCAACAGTAAATTCTATAAAAAATAAAAATGACCTCGTAACGAAGTTTTTTGAGTACTATAATTTAAATACTGTCAGGGCCGGTTGCTTTATAGGAATCAAGGTTTTCGATTAGCTTGGCAACATTACGGACAGATATTTGTATATCACATGGCGTGTTCTGTGATACAGAAGGAAATATTGGGGGTTGGCGGCCTTGGTCGCAAAGGGTAAAATTAGCTGCAAAGTTCTTGGCAAAGAGTTTGGCTTTGTCAGATGCTGACGAGATTACCACAGGTCCATTGATGATAGTTGGGATAGAGCACACGCTTCTGTTCAAGATTCTGTTTGCTTTCTTTCTTTTTCTTTATCATCTTTATTTTATTTTTCATACTTTTTAAAATAACAGAAGGGCATTGTATAAAAGAAATCTGGTTTCATTGTAAGGATCCGGTCCAATGACGCTGTTATTATTTTTTTAAGGAATTGCAACAGAAACATGAGTGCACATATGTAGCCAATAACGTTTTAGAAATAAAAAAGGCTGTATATATATATATATATATATATATATATATATATATATATATACACACACACACACATATATATATGTATGTATGTGTGTGTATATACTTATATATATATAATTATAAAACTCAAATGACTTTGTAACGAGTGATGTAACCCACTTTCCGATTTACGACATCCGGTTACGCATGCGTACATAAACACTAGCCCATAACAATGTAAACAAATAAACACAAATCGCTTCTTTTGCAGATTTTAACCTGTGCACTGAAATATTACCGTCATTATTTCGAAATTATTATTTAACATGGAAAGAGTGGGGGTGTTTTAGAACTATTCTTTATTATAAATATACTATCGCTATTTTCTTACAACTAAACAACTTTAACCAGTTAACAAACATAAGAACAATTGTAGTAAAGCCAAGACTACTACTACTACTACTACTACTACTACTACTACTACTACTACTACTACTACTACTACTCTCTATCCGTCTGTTTCCTTCCTCCCTTCTTTTTTATTTTTTGTTTACATTTCTAGATACAAAATAGTTGTGTGAGAACGGTGAATTTGTTGACTAATCTGTTTCAATATTAGTTTTATTTTATTTTATTTAAGTTTTATTTTTTTTTGCTTCAGGCTTTATTAATAATTTTTTTTAGATTTTAAGTTTCTATAACTTGGTTGACGGATTCCAATATGTGTTTTTCATTCTTATATTTCTCATCGGTAGGTTCATGTGCGTTTTTGCTGCTAAATGACTTTCGTCGACGTTCGATTCGTAGGAAAATCATGTTTAATTTTCGATTTTGAGCGATTATTGAGAAAAATAGGTAACTTTACACGAATAGGGAGGATTTTTTTCATGTTTGAGTGATCCGTCCGTGATTTTTCATTTTAATATACTTTCATAGAAATGTTTCTGTTATGTCAAAAAAACAAAAAAACAAAAAAAAAACTACGTCACAAGTGTCATGCTCATACATGAATTCCATAGCTAATATAACATACTGACCCAACGGGTGACGGGTAGTCTAGTCTAGTACATCTATATATATATATATATATATATATATATATATACTAGCAAAAGTACCCGTCATTGACTGGGTTCAAAAACAGCATACAGAAAATGGACTCTGATTTATGAAAGCATGATAGGTTATGAAAAGGAAGGGTTGTAAAGAGATAGCTTCGAATTTGGGGGTATCAAAACCAAAGCAAAATATGATGAAAGTAAAAAAAAAATAGATAAACTCCATAATTTATTATACCATACCTGTTCACACTGAAACACTTATCACAATACTCTGTGGATCTATATTCAAAAAAACTTGTTAAACTTTTTGACATATTTCCATTCTATGGAGGTCAGGCGCGAACGAACACCCCATAATTTTATTATATCATATTTCTTCAAACTGAAACATAATTATCAAAGTATACTTACGCAGATAGATATGAAAAGTCTTTATTAAAGTTTGTGCCTATTTCCATTCTATGGAGGCCAGGCGCGAACGCAGACCCCACAATTTTATTATGCCATCCCTATTTAAGTTAAAACATACTTATCAAAGTATTATTATGTACATCTATATCAAAAACACTTGTAAACGTTTTTTTAATTTTTAACTTTTTTATTTCCATACTTTGTGGACCAGGAACGAACGCAGACCCCACAATTTTAATGAATCACCGTTCTGCCAGATCAAACATACCCATTCCTTTGTCTCGATACATCCTCTATATGTAATCAGTTTTTTAAGCAACGAAGTCTATTTTGAACTCTATCAAGGCAGAATAGGGTTTTCCTAGCAGCTCCTGCGCAGGTGCGGCAACATTACTCCATCCTTGAACGTACTTGGCTTTTATGCAGGTAAAGAATTGCATCAGCAGTTAGATATCTACTGGAGCGGTAGAACGAAAACCTGGGTGTGCCAGTTCGAATCTAGTTCGTTTCATAAAAACATTTTTTTAATCCAAACTCACACTGACAGTATGTAAATAAAATAAACAAACAAAATGCAGCAGTCATGGAATATCGTGCCAAGCTTGACAAGATTAACAAATGCCACGTCATGCATAATTACTCCAATTGACTGTAGTAGAACTTTTACAATCTTGATAGCTTTATTTGCTAAAAGATTATTTGTATCGTTATCAATTATATATATATATATATATATATATATATATATATATATATATATATATATATATATATATATATATATATATATATTATTCGTGTTTGCGTCTCTCTGTGAGTTCCATATGGATTCGAAAACGACTGGGCCGATTTTTATAAAGTTTCATACGAAGGTACTTTATGTGCCTGGCAGTGTTCTTGTATAGGTTTTGTGCCGGAATGTCGTCGATAAGTATTGATAATTGATAATCGATAATAATCCGACGAAAAAAAAAGGCAATGTTAACCAAAGTTAACCCCTTACACAGCCTGAAATCACCTGTGCATTTGAGAAGTTTTATTACTACAGAAGCCGGAAGACCTGACAAAGAAAATCAACAGTATGTTCTTTGATATGTCAGAGGCGTGTTCGATATGAATGTTTCTGTTTAAAGCATAATTGAAGCATAATTCTTGACTTTTGCATTATAAACTTTAATTCGAGCTATTATATATAAAAATAATTTTATAAAATCAACAGTATGGTTCTCCACAGTGCAATGTAGAATACAATATATTATAGACTAAGGCACTGTAGAGAGGCATGTGAGATTCTTCCAGGTGCACTGCGATGTGTCCCATACTAGAGCAGGCAATCAATAGATTGGATGGAAAAAAAGCTATTTCACCGATTTCGATGACAATAAAAATATAGGAGTGTGAAATCATTCACTCCCGAAAATGATGTGTCTCCCTGCGAGTATATATATATATATATATATATATATATATATATATATATATATATATATATATATATATATATATATAAACATGCAAATGTTTGTATGAACAGACTGTATACATGTTCCATTTATTTATCCAGCACTGTGTAATAAACATAGTAGTTCCAGTGGAATTATATCCAGGAAACTAAATTAACACACACACACACACACACACACACACACACACACACACACACACACACACACACACACACACACACACACACACACACACACGCGCACGCACACGCACACGCACACGCACACACACATATATATACACATATATATACATATATATATGTACAATGAATAAAAATGATGAAGATGCAAATAATCTATTAATATAAGCTCTTTCTTTCTCTCTCTCTCTCTCTCTCTCTATATATATATATATATATATATATATATGTATATATATATATATATATATATATATATATATATATATATATATATATAGAGAGAGAGAGAGAGAGAGAGGGAGGGAGGGGAGAGATATTCGGACAAGTATTGTTTAATAGCACGGAGTGTTCTTACTTAATGAGCTAAGAAAAAAAAATGACAAAAACAAAAAATGACAAAAAAAATGACAAAAAAAAGCTCATTAAGTAAGAACACTCTGTGCTATTTTAAACAATACTTGTGTGAATTAAAACATGCTGCGTAAATACACAATATATTATATATATATATATATATATATATATATATATATATATATATATATATATATATATATGGCAAGTGATCATCTGAGCTCCAATCTCTGGTCCCCCCCCCCGCCAATCTTTCACGAAAAACACCCGTCTAGCTGAAACCACTGTCAATAATTTTCCCCGTTCTTTATCTGTGCCTAAATCAAAACGTAGATTCCATGAACAAAGCGTCTTGCTTAGAAGTGCACGCCTGTGGAACTCTCTTCCGTTTGCCTGTTTCCCAACTTACTACAACTTGGATGTCTTCAAGCCCAACATAAACAAATTCCTGATGAACCGCCCCCTTAAGTAAGACACTTTATCAAATCTCTATTACTAATGATTACTACAATATTATCCCATTGATTACTGTACACGCAATAACACTTATCCCCGAGTGCTTCCGGGCCTTCTTGATAAGTGGGGACTTCCATGTAAAAAAAAGGGAATATATATATATATATATATATATATATATATATATATATATATATATATATATATATATATATTAAAAAGATTTTTATGTGTTCATAATTTTACTAAACATTTTAATAATACTTGGTGCAATGCCATTATTATTAATCGTTTCATCATATCAGTTAAAACTAAAAAAAAAGATTTAAATAAGAAAAATACCTCAACAATTAATAATAATGGCATTGCGCCCGGTATTATATATATATATATATATATATATATATATATATATATATATATATATGTGTGTGTGTGTGTGTGTGTGTGTGTGTGTGTGTGTGTGTGTGTGTGTTTATTGTATTTAAAAGAGTTATGCCTAAAGTTAAATTCCAAAAAGAAAAAAAAATTACACGTGAAAAAAAAATATGATGAAAAATGTTTTCACAGGGACATTTTGGAAACTGACAAATTCAGCTAAGTTTTGAAGTTAAATAACTTCATTATGAACATCCTTAGAAAGATTAATATTAGTTTTCTTGGTTTCTTTCAAAGATAATGAGTCAAGTAAAGTACTAAGATCTTTAATAAAAAAAAACACTCTTTGTTTGAACAAAAAATAGCTTAATTATCCTCGCAAAACGAGAGATTTTGGCTTCGTTTTAGCAACAACTATCAAAGTCGTCTAAAAATGCGTTCTACGGAAGCCCAAAATGTCAGGAAGTCAAAAGGCTGTCTGAATATTACGTCAGATAGTTTGAAGGAAGTGGAGAGAGTGCCGTTTTTCTTTCTTTTTTTTTCCAGCCGTGCATTTAAATTTATCGTAGACTCTTGAAAATTGCTATACATCTTATGAGATGGCTGAAAATTTTTTATGATTTCAGATTCAAATGAACAGCTACAGCAGGAATTGGAATACACCCTACTAAAGTCTTATTGTCGCAGCTGGCGAATTTAAAAAATGCAACCTGGATATGAAAACTCTTTAGAAGAACGATCTATAATAAAATTCTGTTATAAACTTGGGAAAAATGCCATAGCAACGTATGGAATGCTTCAAACTGCTTTTGGACAATCTTGTATGAACCAGACATTAGTTTTTGAGTGGCATAAGAGATTCAAGGAAGGCAGGGAATTTTTGAGGGATAATGAGAGGTGTGGAAGGCGTAAGGAAATCAGAATACCAGAGTTGATTGGCCAAATAAAGAATTTTATGGTTAAGGATCGTCGTGTATCTATAGAGACAATAATTTCATAGTTTTATGTTAGTATGGGAATTGTACATACACTTATTCGCAAGGAACTGAAGATGGAGAAGATTTGCGCAAAGTTTGCCAGAATGGTGCTCCATACTTGTCACAGACTATTTGACCAAGATAAGCATCAAGATAGTTTCTCACCCTCCCTATAGTCCAGACCTTGCACCCTGTGACATTTGGCTATTCGTTAAGCTCATTATGAGACAACTGAGGAGACGAAAGAGGGTCATTGACACGATCATATAGGACTTCCATGAAGTCTCCCAGAAATTGTTAGAACGGCACAACAGGTGCATTGCAGCCGGAGAAGATTACTAGATTTGCATGTGTGTACTATCAATAAAAGTGCCCATGCGAAAAATCTCTGGAAAATTATGTAAGGCACCTCCTATATATATATATATATATATATATATATATATATATATATATATATATATATATATATATATATATATATACTAGCTGTACCCTGCCACGCGTTGCTGTGGCTCAAGTTGGCGCAATGGAAAAAGTTCCAAAATGAGAAAAAGCATGTTTCTTATAGGTTTAATTTTCCATTTTGCATGGGTACACAGTTTTTGTTGTTCCATTTTCTTAGCTGATATATATAATTTCTGGTTTGGTAACTCTTGAATACGTAACATAAATTGTCCATGTGAAAAAACAAAGCTTGGATTGGTTTATATTTCACAACATGATAATTAGTACACCAAATTTCAGTTGCAATACATGCGGTGGCATCCCTGGCAAATATAGCTGTTGGATAATTAACCACTTTATCTGCTTTCACAACAGTGTCGATGGATTTGTATTTGACTACCTCACTTGGAATTTTACATTGAATAATAGCGTTAAGTTCATGGGCGTCTTTGTATTGACCTGCAAGAATAGCTCATTCACTCAGACAAGTGGAATTCTTATAATTTGAATATCTGCAAAAACCTTTTGAACTAACTGTTCTTTTGATGAAATAAAATTACAGAAATTACAGAAGTTAAAAGTCAAAGAATTTTGCCCTTAACTCTGATCAGCTGGCACTTTTTCGTACCCAATTTCCCACAAGTGATGCAAAAGTTTTTGTGCGGATCGAACAGTCTGCAGCTGTATATGCATATTTTGAGTTAAGTTTAATGTCTTCACATGGAACAAAAAAGTAGAGTATTTGAGGCAAGCATTTATTTCATCTGCTGGTGTTGATTGAAGAATAACAGGTAACATGTGTCTGAAATCTTCTGTAAGCAATATTACTGCATTCCCAAATGGTCTGACATTGCCACGCAAATCTTGCAAGGATCGACCAAGAGCCTCAAGTGATTTTTTGCGTACCATTGTGCATTCATCCTAAACAATAAGTTTGCATTTCTGCAATATTTTTCCCCATATTGGATATTTTGGAGATGTCGAACATGAGATTTTTGAAAAGTTGAATGTTTTAAAGTAGAATAAATAATTCTTCTACTTGGCAGCAAGGTCGCAGGTATTCCTCATGCAGCAAGGGCTAAGGCTGTCATTTTGTTACCAAATGGCTGTCAAAATCAATTTAATTATAAAGGTTTTACCAGTTACTTCTGGTGCTGTTCAAGGTAGCAGTAATTTCTAAATCACTTCTATTCTCACAGTCAGTAAATTAGGTGACTAAAATAGGATTTATCCATGTTTTGACAATGCCTTATTCACTGTAATTAATTTAAGAGACTAAAATAGGATGAGGGATTAGAGATGGACAGATAGAGAGGAAGATATATAGATAGAAAAGAGAAAGTGAGATGAAAATAGAGAAAGAGAAAGAGATAGATAGATAAAGGGATTGATAGATAAAGAGAGAGGGGGAGAGTTAGAAACAGAGAGGGATGAGACAGAGGAAAGGAGAGAGATAGAGGCAGTTAGAGAGAGAAAGGGGCTCAAAGAGAGATGGAGAGGGTGATATAGAGAGAAAGATAGATTGAGAGAGGGAAAGGGAGAGATGGATAGAGAGAGATATTAAGAGAGGAAGAGAGAGGGGGAGAGAAACAGGTGAACTACACTTGACCGTTTTTTTCCTCGTTCAGTAGAGAAGAAATCTTTCGAGACTGAGGCAATTTTTATTTTTTGTTACTATCCAGAGTAACCCTTTTTTTGGGGGGGGGGCTAGATTTTCCACGCATTAGAAACCGACCGGGTTATCTGTACTTTCACCTAACAAATTAATAAAAGAAAAAGATTTTGTAAAATTTGAATTTAACATGAAAATACTATTTTAAAAAATAGCACGATAACATAAGTGCATAAGTGCCACTTTATGTACTCCTTGGGCGTTGAGTTCCATGGCGACCAGCATAATTATTTAATGGTCGCTCCCTTAGACCCCCCCAGTCAAGGCTAATGCATGCGCACGTAACATTTTTTATTTATTGAGGTTGGTTTAGTAACTAAACGATTTATTGATAATTTCGTAACCCTTAAACGCATGCCGGAAGATTTAAATTGGTTCAGTATTGTTGTAATGAAAAAAATAGTTTCATTCAACACAAAACCAAAAACACATATTAATGATAAATGATTTATTATTCTATTCATTGAAATTTAATAATTTTTAGATAAAAAAGTAAAAAAAAGTTAATAAAAAAATAGTTGCTTATGTGCGCATGTAAAAATGTTTGTAAAAGTGAGAAATTATTTTAATCATTTAAAAAACTTGTCTTATTTTTTTTGTTTTATTTTTAGATTAGGTCCACCTTATAATCACCCCAACATCCTCATCTTAAGAACAGCTTCCGGAATAAACACCACTTTTGGATATATATATATATATATATATAGTACTTTGGGGTAATTGTGCCAAATACGGGATAATTGCGCCAACTAGCTAAAAGTGATCTTGCATATAAAGAACACTTTTTTTTACACCCTACTAAAGCGTGATTGTCGCAGCTGGCGAATTTAAAAAATGCAACCTGGACGTGAAGACTCTTTAGAAGAACGATCTATAATAAAATTCTGTTATATATATATATATATATGCGTTTGTGGGCGCGCATGTATGTGTGTGCATGTATTTGTGTATTATAATGAGCACGTAACATAAAAATATTTTCGAAAGGGCAGATGTCATTTACATAAAATTTATATATATATATATATATATATATATGTATATATATATATATATATATATATATATATATATATATATATATGTGTATGTGTGTGTGTATGTGTGTGTGTTTGTTAAATGTAGATGGTGCGTGTTTAACTTACTCATCACAGTTGCCATGGAAACAAAACTTCATCTCAAATCCTCAAATGATTCATCCCATATAAACTAGTGTCCCGAAAAATACTTCTGGCATTTATTTTTATGCAGATATTTTAAATGGATTCCATACGAATCAATAGAAATCGCGTTTCTCAACATGCTGTCAATGCATATTACAATCGATGTGATGGATTCTGAATGAATGATAAACAAATACACATGAACATATCGATCTTTATAAAGTTAGAATTGTTTTATACCTCTACTTATCTATCTATCTATCTATCTATCTATCTATCTATCTATCTATCTATATATATATATATATATATATATATATATATATATATATATATATAAATAAAACAATAGATTTATATGTGTGTAAATATTTAACAGCTAACCTATTAAACTATTGGTCACATAACCCTGAAATTAACAGGAAATAGTAATAATACACCAAGGATGGTTTATAACGAGTAAAATCTTTTTTTGGGGCTGATGAATAACGCGTACAGAAGTTGACAAGTTGAAATTTCAACTTGCCGACATTGCTATTAGTTTGCGCATGCGTAAACTAATCATAGCTAAAAGTAGTTCAATTTTTATATATATATATATATATATATATATATATATATATATATATATATATATATATATATATATATATATATATATATATATATATATATAAATATATATATACATATTTTTTTTTTTACTCACCTGTATGTCGGTTTAGTCCAAATGATATCAAGCGCTGCTAGAGATTTTAATGAGGGAAAGCAGCTGGAGAGCTGAATGTTTTGGTCTCTATTCTAGTTGATGGCACCCAAGTTATAGTTTTATTACCCTTAAAATCAGTATTATATATTATGGTTGGTTGTTTTTGTTTTACGGCATATCAACCTATTTCAGATTATTTAATGTCGAATCTAGTTATTTTGAGGAACGATTTTTAATGGAGTATATATATTTTTTTAAGTCAGATTTTATTTAACCCATAGTTGGGACCCTAACAGGTACTACCACTCCGGGTCAGAGTGGACCTGGGAGCAATGGCAATTAAAGAGTGGCTCCACACTCCCCAAGGCCCGTAGGTGGGGCCTCACCATCGGATATTGTTTTAGGTCATATCCAGGACCAGTATTATATATTAGGTATAATATTCAATAGAGAATTGACTCTGTAATAATAAAAAAAGAAATCTGCATGTATTAAAATATATTAATCGTACTTTATGACCGGGCAATGTCGGGTGTCCCTGCTAGTATATATATATATATATATATATATATATATATATATATATATATATATATATATATATAAATCACTTTGTGCGTGTGTGTGTGTGTGTGTGTGTGTGTGTGTGTGTTTGCGTGTCTGTCTGTCAGTCTGTCTGTCTGTGTGTGAGAGTTTATTCCCTCGAAAAGACCGGAGCGATTGATTTATTTTATTCATTTATTTAATTTTTTTTTTTACAAAAGCGTACTTTATGTGTTTGGGTGTGTTCTTATGTGTCCTTATATAGGTTTTGTTTCGGAATGCCTCCGATAAGTGTCGAAAATCGATAATCTAAAAAATCCTTTTAAAGAAGGAATAGACCGATTTTAACCAAAGTTAACATCCTTAGACAGCATAACATCACAAGTGTATTTGAGAAGTTTTATCACCGCACAAACAGAAGGTTCCGGCGTATAAGATCAACAGTAGATTCTTTGATAAGACAGGGACGCGTTCGAAATGAATGTTTCTCTTTAAAGAACAACTGGACAATGATACTTGACTTTTGTATTTTAAACTTGAATTCAAATGATTACATAAAATAATTTCATAAAATCAACAATAGATTCCCTACAGTGCAATGTAGGCTACAATGCATTGTATACCAAACCATTGCGGAGAGGCATGTGAAGTTTCTTCCTGTATTTGGTTGAAAAAAATGGGCAAATTCACCGATTTTAATGACAATAATAGTATTGGAAGTGCGGAACATTCATTGATCCTCATTCAATCTCGGGCAACGTCAGATCGCCCTGCTAGTGCTATATATTTATTTGCAGTCGTATTCATTTGTAAATTAGTTACCCAATAATTATGAATTTTTAAGACAGCTGCTAGGCATAAGGGTCAAAATATGAACAATATTTTGTTTAAATTAATTTTGCGCATTTGTTTTTGTTATTTAAAATTAGTATAAGGATTCTAGACATGAGGTTTAAGGATTCTAGACATGAGGTTTAGTATCGTCATATCTTTATATCAATCTCTGTAAAGTTGTACAAAACGGTTCTGTCGAGGGAATCAACTATTATTAATTTTATTTTCTAATATTTGTATAATGTAAACCCGGTTGAATAGTCTTTCCACTACGATGATGTTCTATCTATTTGTTCAAATCTAAACGACTTGCCCCCCCCCAAAAAAAAACCCAGTATTAAATAAAATTACATGAAAAAAATAAATGCGATGCGTCATTAAACCAAAATATATATCATTTTTCTCTTTGTTTGTCCGTTCCACTCTTTCTCGGGAACTACTGACGATCTGGCTGAAATTTTGTATGGATCTTTGTTATGATAAGGTGCAGCGAACCAAGTATTATGGTATCTGTTTGATGCACAGTTCGTGATAAACAGGGATTAGTCGTTATAATACCAGATTTACTCTAAAGGTTTTCTCGGAAACTACTCGACAGATCTAGCTAGAGTTTTAAGTATTGTGGTGTCGGTTCAATGCACAATTAGAGATTAATAGGGGTTGGATTTAATGTAAAGATGAGCACAAGTTTAACCATATTGGACTAACAGTTTGACATAAAACATTTATTCTAAAACAACGGGCCATAACTTTTCCCCGTTTTTAACGGGCTAAAAAGTCTAGTAACATTTATATCGGGCTAAGTAATCATCTTTGACGTCAACATAATTATTTCATCCAATATTTTCTACTGCACACGCCACACACATTATAATACAATTTAAAAATTTATATCTGTTAATATATAATATATAATATATAATATATAAAATATAATATATAATATATAATATATAATATATAAAATATAATATATAATATATAATATATAATATATAAAATATAATATATAAAATATAATATATAATATATAATATATAAAATATAATATATAATATATAATATATAAAATATAATATATAATATATAATATATAATATATAAAATATAATATATAAAATATAATATATAATATATAAAATATAATATATAATATATAAAATATAATATATAATATATAAAATATAATATATAATATATAATATATAACATATAATATATAATATATAATATATAAAATATAATATATAATATATAATATATAATATATAATATATAAAATATAATATATAATATATAATATATAATATATAATATATAATATATAAAATATAATATATAAAATATAATATATAATATATAAAATATAATATATAATATATAATATATAATATATAATATATAAAATATAATATATAATATATAATATATAATATATAAAATATAATATATAATATATAAAATATAATATATAATATATAAAATATAATATATAATATATAAAATATAATATATAATATATAATATATAAAATATAATATATAATATATAATATATAAAATATAATATATAATATATAATATATAATATATAAAATATAATATATAATATATAATATATAATATATAAAATATAATATATAATATATAAAATATAATATATAATATATAATATATAAAATATAATATATAATATATAATATATAATATATAAAATATAATATATAATATATAAAATATAATATATAATATATAATATATAATATATAATCTATAAAATATAATATATAATATATAAAATATAATATATAATATAAAATATATAAAATATAATATATAATATATAAAATATAATATATAATATATAAAATATAATATATAATATATAATATATAATATATAAAATATAATATATAATATATAATATATAATATATAAAATATAATATATAATATATAAAATATAATATATAATATATAAAATATAATATATAATATATAATATATAATATATAATATATAAAATATAATATATAATATATAATATATAATATATAAAATATAATATATAATATATAATATATAAAATATAATATATAATATATAATATATAATATATAAAATATAATATATAATATATAAAATATAATATATAATATATAATATATAAAATATAATATATAATATATAATATATAATATATAAAATATAATATATAATATATAAAATATAATATATAATATATAATATATAATATATAATATATAAAATATAATATATAATATATAAAATATAATATATTATATATAATATATAAAATATAATATATAATATATAAAAGGCTATATGTCTATCTGTCTGTCTGTTTCCATATTTTCAAACTCTATCTTCCCCGAAACTAAAAGTCGCAGAGCGACGCTAAAGGTCTCAAATAATTGGATTTTTTAAGAACCGTTTTTTTATGGGTCTTAAGCCGGTGAACATAGTTTTAAGGTGTCAAAATTGAAAAAAATCGTTATACATTTTGTACATTTATCTTAGTTTATTTTTAATTTTGAAATTTTGAACAGATCATATGTGCGTCACGTTTGTACAGTAGTAACGTCACGAGCTTTAAATTTTACAGTTTCGGTTTCTATTCATGCTGATGGAACCAAGTACTTTTTTTTACTTATGAAATGACGACTCTATAATAATATATACGAAATGTAGATAAATTAAAATATCATATTTAAGCGTATTCTAAGCCCGGGCAAAGCCGAGCGCCCCCTCCCGCTAGTATATATATATATATATATATATATATATATATATATATATATATATATATATATATATATATATGTGTGTGTGTGTGTGTGTGTGTGTGTGTGTGTGTGTGTGTGTGTGTGCTCTTCCATTCTTTGGTCCATCATTCTTTATAATGATATCATTTGCTAGTACTTTAGCGTAATGCAAAGCTTTGTAAATATACAAATATGTGATAGTAACAGTCATTGCTTGCATAAAGCATTGTTAGATATCATTGTCACGGTGGCGTGTTTGATAAAGCTACCGTTTATTAATTCGATCACGGGTTTGGGATGAGTGTTAGTCTAGCTACACTGAAAAGCAGTGATACAGTGAAACAGTTTCTCTGTGGATAAGTAAACACTCTTGGCATAATATATATACGAGGGGCGTGCAATAAGTAATGCCCCTGACCCACTTCCCATAGCAGTAGAGCAAGGAAACTTGGCACAGTTATTAGTCTTTCTCTACATAGGAACCACCCAGAGTTATGCATTTCTCCCATCGTCGATGCAGCTCTGGAGACCGTTTTTGTAGAACACCTCAGGTTGGTTGGGAAGAGGTGAAAGTCAGAGGGTGCAAGGTTAGAAGAGTAGGGAGGATAGGAAGGTTTTATAAACAAACACCCGTGCTTCTGATCTGGCGACATGCTAGTTGTGGACCGCAGCGTTGTCCTGCAGGAGGAGGGTATCTTTGCTGATCTTGCCCCGCCTCTTGATTTTGATAGCTTCCCTTATTTTTCTCAAAAGTGAAGCATAACAGGCTCCTGTAATTGTGGTACTCTTTGCCAGAAAATCTGTCATCACTACTCCGTCCTGGTCCCAGAAGACTGTGAGCATGACCTTGCCAGCGGAGGGTTTCACCCTTGCCTTCTTTGGAGGTGGTGAGTCCAAGTGCTTCTACTGCATTGACTGGGCTTTGGTCTGGATCATAGGGATGGACCCAAGTTTCATCCTGTGTAACCAGTCTTTTGAAAAACTTTGACTCATCTTCTTGGCACATCTCCAAATTCATCCTCGAGCACTCGACGCGTTCTCGCTTCTGGAATGGTGCAAGCAACCTGGGAATACATCTGGCAGACACCTTATGCATATGCAAATGGTCATGAATGATAGTTTCCACAGACCCTGTACTAATCTGGACATCTTGGGCTATTTGGCGAATAGTGATGCGCCGATCTTCCAAAATGGCAGCCTTAACTTGACGGACAGATGCCTCATTAATGACAGAAGGGGGGCGACCATGTCTGAGAGCTCTTTCCACAGACTTCCGGCCATGTTTGAATTCACGATTCCAGCGTTTTACAAGGTTATATGATGTGGCATTATCACCATAAGTTTCTTTCATTTCATCAAAAGTCTCCTGTGGTGTGCGTCTTTTACGAAAACCGGATCACTGCTCGACATTCAACAGGCTCCATTTCACACTTGACTTAGTTCAAACACCTGTAAAACAGAAACCACAATTAGTTCAAAGCTGTAATTATCCACATAACCCGTAGAGATATAAATCATTGCACATGTAAAATTTCAGCTAGATCAGACAACTGGTAGTGGGTCAGGGGCATTACTTATTGCACGCCTCTTCTATATATATATATATATACACATATATATATATATATATATAAATGTGACATCAACTTGTATATATATATATATATATATATATATATATATATATATATAAATGTGACATCAGCTTAGGTTCTCAGTGGTTAGATGACTACAGCCCTTGCTTGAGGCAAGATAAATACATTCTATAGTCGGATTTCGACGCAGTTTCTCTCATTTGTTTTTAATAGAATTTTTTTTTGTATGGCATGGTTACTCAAGTATTACATGGCTCGTGTGAGCTGCGACGTTGTTTGACTGTGGAAATAAATATATCCTCTCACATTCTGAAAATTATAATATATATATATATATATATATATATATATATATATATATTATATATGTGTGTGTGTGTGTGTGTGTGTGTATATATGTGTGCGTCAAAAAGAAAGTCCGCGCTTGTAATTTTTCAAAAACTGCAAATTTAAGCTAAATTTAATGTAACTGTTCAAACAAACTATACCTGTCTATATTTAACTTTTAATTGAAATATTCTAGTGTTCCAGTCAATTTAAAAAAAAATAATTTTAAATTGTGGAGGCAAAAAAAAAAGTCCGCACAATGCAGAATTGTTATTTGAATGTAATGTTAGGACATTAATGCAACAGAAATACAGCAGGAACTAGTTAATATCTAGTAGCATATCCCTTCTGCAATTTGACACCTTGCAATTTTTGGGGAATACCTTGAATTAGACTGCAGCAATACTCCAGGGAAAGGGCATCCCCCTTTTCTTTAATTTTTGTCTAAAGTTCTTCCAAATTTTAAATTTTATCATTGCGTAGCTGTTGCTTGATGTAATGCCATACGTTTTCGATAGGATTGAGGTCTGGAGATTGTACAAGCCAATCCAAACACGGAATATCCTGCTCTTCCAGGAACCTCTTGACATTGTCAGCTGTGTGAATGGAAGCATTATCCGGCATGAAGATGGGATTATCATCCAAATTCCGCCCAAAGTAGGGCAGAAAATGCTCAGTCAACATATTAATATACTTGGTCGAATTAATTTAACTTTTCAAGCGAACTTTAGGCCCTGGACCATTGGTACTAATAATGCACCACACAAAAACTGAACCTCCACCACCTTGCAGCGTTGAAACTGAGCAACTAGGATTAAATTCTTCGTCTTTCCTCTGACGGACATGCTGCCTACTATCACTGCCTAGCCTATTGAACTTGCTTTCGTGTTTGATCATAATTACTTTACACGCGGCACAAAGAAAGTAGATACAACGATTTTATCCTGTTTTGACAACCGTTTGAGAAATACGAAAAAATTTTACGTTAATAATTAATCCATACTTTACTTGTAATGCTGCTACCGGACTATGGAGGGCATACGCCTGACCACTAATAAAGGGCGTGGACGGTTGCATATGTACTTGTCCCTATTGCTGTCTGTGAACTTACAGCCGTTGTTTTTGTATGTACCTAGCTTTTAACGTAATTTGTTTGTCACTGTGTCTCCTTACTTCTCGCTCTGTCTAGTTAACTATATCGCTTTTGTTATTATTTATTTGCATATAATTCCGATTTAGATGTTTCTGCGAATTATAGGGTCTCTTCTGTTTATCACATTCTAATTGTCCATTGTCCGCTGACTGATGTTTCTGTTTGCTGTCTTCTCAACAAAAGCAGCTGAAGTAAGTAGTCAACCACCTCAGCAGAAATAACCATCTTAGTGACATGCAATATGGTTTCCGTTCTGCTAGATCTACAGCAGATATGCTAACAGTTATATCTCATAGGATTAGTGAATCTCTCAACAAAGGCTTCCTTTCTAGGGCAATTGTTCTTGACATACCAAAGAACTTCGATAATGTATGGCATAAGGGCCTACTTCACAAGATTTCCAGCTACGCTATAACTGGACGTGCTTTCTCAATTATTAAATCATTTCTCTCTAATAGGCTCATAAGAGTAGTGGTTGATGGGCAGAAATCAGAGGCACACAGTATTAATGCTGGAGTTCCTCAGGGATCCATCCTGGGCCGAACTCTCTTCCTGATCTACATCAATGATTTCCCTAAACACATACTTAAATCATTCGTTGACATCTATGCTGATGACACGACCATCTATGGCAACACATCAGAGGCCGTAAATGACAAAGTTCTCTCTGATTCTCTCTCCTCTGATCTTGAGCGCGTGGTACAGTGGGGGAAGATGTGGCTGGTTACCTTTAATGCATCTAAAACCAAGCTTCTATCTTTACATTATCAACGCTCTGATCCCCATCTGGTATCAATTGAAATGGATGGCTCTCGCCTTGGTGAGGCTCAATGTTTTGACAAGCTTCTGGGTTTGACTTTTACTCCTGATCTGAAATGGAACACGTGCATCAAGTCTGTTGCCAAGGTCGCTGAGAAGACGGTGGGATCCTTCTACCGCTCCAGAAGATATCTCACTACTGATGCAATTCTCTATCTATATAAAGGCCAAGCCCGTCCAATGATGGAGTACTGCTGCCATATATTGGCAAAAGCTGCTAAAAACAGCCTATCCTGTCTTGACAGTACGAAATAGACTTCGTGGCTTAGTAGAGGATGCTCTTTTCTCTTCCCTGCAACCTCTCTCCCACAGAAAAGGCGTTGCGAGCCTATCTTTATTTTATCGTTATTTCCATGGCAATTGCTCGTCTGAGCTCCAATCTCTGCCCCCTCTCGCCAATCTTTCACGATAAACACCTGTCTAGCTGAAACCATTGTCATTAATTTTCGCCACTCTTTATCTGTGCCTAAATCAAAGCGTAGATTCCATGAGCAAAGCTTCTTTCTTAGAAGTGCATGACTGTGGAACTCTCTTCCGTTTGCCTATTTCCCACCTGACTACAACTTGGATGTCTTCAAGTCAAACATAAACAAATTCCTGATAAACCGCCCCCTTAAGTAAGACACTCTATCAAATCTCCAATACTAACGATTACTACAATACTATCCCATTGATTACTGTACACGTAATAACCCTTATTCCCGAGTGGCTTCCGGGCCTTGATAAAATGGTGACCTCCATGTAAAAAAAGGTAGTTTTTATGTAAGGAAAATGCAGCTTTTCGAAAAGGCTACTCTGGATTGTGACAAAATAATCCTGACAGAACATTGCGTTCAAATATTTTTCAAACAAAGTTTCAATGATTTTTCGCCTTTTTATTGATCCATTTATTTTAATAGTTACTTAAATAGTATAGAGAGTGGTTAACAAAAGTGCGCTATATTTTGTTTTTCATTTTCAAGTTGTGTTTTACAATTTAAAAAACGAAATATCTTTCAGTTTGTGTAAATATTAAGATTTTTTGTCGTTGACACTAATATGAACTCAACTCTATACTACATACTCGTGGATAAAAATCAAGGCTTTTTTTTTTTTGCCACGAAATCAGTTTTTCTGATGCAGCAGCAATGCGGAAAATAATTTGGCAGAAATAATATTCTTGATGAACGAGTAATTCAGCTTTTGTTGGACAAATTTCGAGAGTCAGGAAGTGTAGTAGATGCCCACAACATCTTTCCGCCTTAATTCTTGACAATATTGAGATTTTACTGGAACAGAAAATCAGCACTCCGTCTCTTACAATAAACCGGCATTTCGAGAACTTCCCCACATTAAAAACCAACCTTAACACAAATGTAAACGTGGAAACAATGCATTGTACCTTTTACAAAAATATATATAGTGTATCAAGCAACTATAACCACTACAAATGAAAAGACACAATTTTAATTACTAGTTTTCATAGCTATTCGTAGGGAATGTGGAAACCAAGTTATGGAAATAACAAATAGAAAATATTTGACATAATGGAATTTACGATGTGCAAAATATTGTTAGGATTTACAATAAACAAATGTGATTTTTACAAGCAGGATCAGAATTTAGTTTAAATTAAAAATTTTGCAATAAATTAAATAATGTAAAATGTTTACAATACAAATAGTTTAAAGCCAGTTTAGGATGTTTACAATAACAGAGAAGTTGACCTTTTGGTTGGTGATCGGATAACGCAGTTGCATTGGCGAAATGGGTCAACATCATTAAACAAAGGAATGATTATTATACAAGTTAGTATTTAGTCGGGAATCGAATTGAGTTCGAGTTACCGGAGTGATTAGTTCGAGAGACGTTGTCTCTTGGTTTCCGAAGGATCAAAGAACGTATATAGTAAAGATGTAGAAAATCTAGAAAAGAGGTTGCAACTCCAACAAGGATACACGGAACATCGTAGAAACATTGAAATAAAATCTACGGCAAAAATAAAGAAGTTTTTTTTCTGGTGTTACTTGTCTTGAAGATAAGGATATTCTTTTGTAGAGTTTCAAGTAGATGCGAAACCGCCGGAAAATAAAAGAAATCATAAAGATGATATGTCCCCTCTGTCTGTGCGCCACACACGTATAAACTATATTACTGTCACAACCGCGTACTGAGATTGAAATTAGAAATCCGTTATAAAGAGCTATTTCACGCCCATCTGTTTATTTTTTGTCAAAGAACTGTGTTCGTTATATTAATATGAATGTTTCCTATGACCTGTTATATGAATTATGCATACATTTGATATGTAATCTATCCCGGGTTTCGCCGGTATGTTGAAAATTGTGATTTTGCTGTGAAGGTTGGTTAGTGTAAGAAGAGTTCAAAGGTTAAGTGCTGACGTATGTCAAACTCTGTATTCGACGACAAAGATAGCATTTGAAATAGGTCATTCGGGTTCTTGTGAAAGAGAATTTAGAAAGAAAGAAAGAAAAAGGGAGAACATGAAAGAAAGAGAGGATGATATCTTTTCTCTCGCATGCAAGCCAGTTTGGTTTCCGATTTTGGACGTAACAGACACGTCGAGATTGGGGCAAAAATGCGCTGGAAAGAAAAAACGCAAAAAAGAGTTAACAAAAGAAAGATGTGAAGCGGCCAAAAACACAGGAGACTAAACCAAGCATTAATTAATTAAAGAAAGCCTTCGACTTGTTGTTTTGTGCATGCAGTTTCCTTTGCAGCTATGAGCGACGAAGCCAAGAAGCAGAAAAAAAGTTATGTCAAAGTTTGATAAGACATTATGAAACGGCCATTTATAAGCACTAGACGTATCACGATTACATACATAGATACAGACAAAGCGACATACACGTAATGGGATATACACGCAACAGACAATATCCTCCGCCCCCCCCCCGCTACATTACACATTTACTTTCACTGTTTATTTGAATGTGTAAACGCATACACGCCCGCATATCTGCACGCATTGATAAATAACAACACCAGAGTATATCAATGTATTAGACGATACGAACCCTGTAACAATACAGACATGAATGTTATACATACATTCAAAGAGACATTGTGGGGTCCTATATACACGCTTATGTTATATAACAGAGGCTAAAAAACGATTACATGCATACAAGCCTCAAAAAGATATATAAAGACTAGTGCACTTTACAAAACCATAAGATATTGATAATAGAAATTGATTATGAAAAAGCACCTGTATTCAAACGCATAACGTACGTTGAGGGTACGGAAAAAATCGTGAATACCGGACTGTTGATAGGGGAGGCCTTCCATTAGGCCGCTAAGAACTTTAAAAATTGTTTTTCTGTATGTTTTTTTGTGTTGATGAGTTGGTCACTTGGTACAATTATAATTAATGAACTATCATATTCTCTTATACAAGCTATTGAGTGAAACAATTGTATGCAAGTTTGCAAATAAAATCTAATGTTTTGAAATGAAAAAAAAAAACTGAATGTCTATTCCTTGTAAAGCGATGAACTATATGTATATGTGTGTGCATTTGTAGTCATCGACGTACAGTCCTGTTTCGTTGTATCACAACTCATCAGTGCCGCTTGACTAGCACCTCTCTCAAGCTACTACCGATCGACCCACAACAAAAAATGTATATATATATATATATATATATATATATATATATATATATATATATATATATATATATATATATATATATATATAACAGTGAAAGTGTCTATCTGTGTGTGTATATGTTTCTGTGTATATTTCCCTACGCAATAACTCTGTCAATTTTTAGTCTACATACTCGAAATTTTATATACTGAGATTTGGGAAAATCGATGTGATCGGTTTTTGGGCAGAAATTTGGCGATTAAGGTATCAAAGTTCAAAGATTTGACCATTGAGAACTCTACCAAACCCCTCCGACAATTTTGTGTCTACACACTTGAAATTTTAGATATAGGTTCCTTGGACATGGACCAAACTTAATAACATAATTTGAGCCCAAAGCAATAAATTTTAAGGGGTCATAATAGGGGTGAAAGTTAAAAGAAATTGACCGTTTTTTTTTTTTTGCTTAACATACACCTCCATCCAAATACCCGGGCAACGCCGGGCACCCATGCTAGTATATATATATATATATATATATATATATATATATATATATATATATATATATATATATATATATATAGTAATTTATAAAATATATATGGCGATTAAGCTACACTGAATATTCTGCGTTTCATCCAACTATAGGATTCGTCAGGATTATGCGCATAAGCCTGACGAATCCTATAGTTGGATGAAACGCAGAATATTCAGTGTAGCTTAATCGCCATATATATTTTATAAATTACTAACTAGCTCTACCTACGTATTGAGCACTTTTGAAGTAAATACTTAAAGTTTACGCATAAATCTATACTTTCGTATATTAAATTTATGCGAATAAATGAAGTAGTTATATATATATATATATATATATATATATATATATATATATATATATATATATATATATATATATATTAGTTCAATGCCTCCGTTCAATCTCTTGACAAGACAAAGTATACTCTCTTTAGGGGCAGCTGCGCGTGTAGTTGTGAAGCAAAGATTGCGCAATCATCAACAACACCTCTCCCGAATCAGCACTCTTTGAGTCCAGTGGCAAAGACAAGTCCAGGACGACTGGAAATAAGCAGAGAGCACATACAATACATGGAAGTCGCAAATGGTCACCCATTTAATATCACCCATTTAGTACAGACCAGGTTCAACGTTGCTTAACTTCGGTGCTTCAGATTGATTTGTGTGTGCAAGTTCCTTTTTCGTAGATTCCGAAACGGCTGAGCTTATCTTTTGCAAATTTCACATAAAGCTAATTTATATATCTGGCAGTGCGTTTAGATATGTTTTGCACAGAAATTCATCCGAAAATAGAAAAAATCCGATCTTAAAAATAATTTTTCTCTTATAAATACGAAGAAATTTTACAGGGGAATACTTCACGTTGCATCGGCCGAGGTTGCGTAAAATATTCTTTTGTAAAAATTCTTCAATTTTATCTATAACAGTAAAAAGATTATGTTTAAGATCGTTAGGCCCAAATATCAGCTGACGTGATACTGTAAACAAACACAGACGCAATTTAATGAACGACAGTATCATTAATACTCTTTAATTCTTTTATTTTTTCTTTTCTTTTTTTTGCGAGTTAGTTTACCGGACAAATTATTCTTCGTAATATATAGTAATCAATACAGGACTAATTCTTTAATAAGGTATTTATTTGCTACCCCATCAAGCAAATTAGGCACAAGGCCGATTTTTAAAGTGAGGAGTGAAGGGGAAATGGAGACCAACTCTCCGGGGAGTAGGGGAGCTGTATAGTGACAATTGGTATGAAGGGTTTCCCCTACATTGGCCAATAACTTATATGTGGGGTTGCCACCACATATGGTTTTTGCTTGCAGTATCTCTCGGAACAGATACTACACTTTGTTCCCGGCCCGAAGACCAAGAAAAACTCCTAATTCTTTAATAATACATATGAAATCTGCATAAATTAAAATATCATGTATAAGTGTATTGTAAGACCGGGCAACGCCGGACAGCCAGCTAGTATATATATATACTAGCTGCTGTAAAATAAAGAACGGAAACAACAAAGAAACAGACATGTGTATTATTTAAAAAGTAATGCATTATTATCAATAAATTAGCGTGTAATACATTGGTATTTTACAACATTACCAAATTTTACACAATAGTCTGTTTGATGCAAATTAAATGCAGCAAAGAAAATTATCTACAGAACAAAAGTTAAGGATCGATGTTAATAATTTGCAAAAAACATTTACTTTCTTAAAAGACTTGAAGCTTTTCAACAATAACTAAAAGTTCATTTATCATTAGGACTTCATTTTTAAGCAATATGACAAATTCTACACACAAAGCGCGCACAATTATCGCTAACTATCAAGATAAAAAGTCAATTTCATAAATTTCTGATATTGTTCATGTGTCTACAATTTTCGCTCATCGTATAATTAACGGGTATAAGACTAATAAAATGACAACACCAGAGTATATCCATGTATTAGACGATACGAACCCTGTAACAATACAGACATGTATGTTATATTATACATACATTCAAAGAGACATTGTGGGGTCCTATATACACGCTTATGTTATATAACAGAGGCTAAAACAACGATTATATGCATACAAGCCTCAAAAAGATATATAAAGGCTAGTGGACTTTACAAAACCATAAGATATTGATAATAGAAAATGATTATGAAAAAGCACCTGTATTCAAACGCATAACATACCTTGGGGGTACGGAAAAAATCAAGCTTCAAAATTCAAAAAGAAGAATTGTTAGAGTGTTTAAAAATACCGTTTTAAAACTTCTGCATCAATTAATGAAGAGGCAGATAATAAGATCTCAAGGAAAACCATTGCTCGTAGAGTAAAATAAATACAGCCTTGCATGCCCGTATTCTATCTTCGAAGCCTCTCGTTTCAAAGCGAAACCAAAGGGCGCGTCTGGAGTATGCGAGAGAACATATTGCTAGAACTGACGCACAAAGGAATACAGTTAATTTCAGTGACAAGAAAAAAACTTACGTATGCCGTAGAACATGTGAAAGACTGTCTTTTAAATTTATCAAGAATACTGTTAAGTTTGGTTGTGCCATTGATATGGAGTGGAAAATGATTTCATCTGCAGGAGTTGACCATATTATCCGCATACATGGCAATATCAATGCTGGGATTTACAAAAGGCTTCTTCCACATTATGTGATACCAAGATTATCCCATAATTCTTATTAATCTTCTATTTGCATGAAGGACAATGTACCTTGCCAAAAGGCTCAGAAGATTGTGACTATTTGGAGAAGAAAGAATCGCCCTAATGAACTTGCTCCGATCTGAATCCAACCGAAAATGTTTGGAAGATAATTGGAGATATGACTCAGAAAAGAAACTCGAAAACCAGGATCACATTAAAGAATTATTCAAAGACGAAAGGGTGGAATTATTACTGATTTTTTGCAAACGAAATTAATAAGATTCTGTGATCGACGATGCAGAGAAGTCATTGAAGATAAAAAGAATGTTTACCAAGACTTTAATTTTGTTGATATTTGCTTCACAAGGTGGTTCGTTTACTTTTGTTCAGTGTAATCTATATATTGATACGATAGCGTGTGTGTTATTTCCTGTGTCACGCTTACATCCGAGTTGTTTAATTGTTATGTATTTCCATTTCTTATCATAAATAATTTTCTCAATAATTCTTCATAAGTTTTGGTTTCGGTTTCGATTATAAGTGATGGCACTTCAGTAATCTATTTTTTTATAAATAATTTTATCAAGAGTTCTCCATAAGTTTTGGTTTCGGTTTCGATTATGGCTGAAGGAACTCAAGTTATATATATATGTATATATATATATATATATATATATATATATATATATATATATATATATATATATTTCATAAGTTTTTATTTCGGTTTCGATTCAAGCTAATGCACCCAAGTCATATTGATATATAGTTTTTTTTTTGTAAATTGTAATAATGTATAAAAATCGATAGAACGTTAACTCTATAACTATTTATACGAAATCTGCAAGAATTAAAATATGTTATTTAAGCGTACTTTATGAACGGACGGACTTTGTCGGGCGTTGTTACTAGCTAAGATAAATACTTTTGCGGTTTTAACAAAATAGCTACAATAATATCAGAGCGTCTCCATTTAAATTGAACATCTACAGAATGCCAACATCAATATATTACATATGGATGAGTCCCCTGTGGAATTTCCATAGGTCCCGCTAAACAATTGTAAAAGTTTGTAAC
>NC_136493.1:131686393-131706393 GCF_053919585.1 Euprymna scolopes | reverse complement strand
GTTTTCTTTCAATTTATTTTTAATACTATTATTGAGGTAACCACTCGTTAATGTCAAGAAAAATTATTAACTAGAAAAGAACGAGTGTCGTCCAAAAGATGTCGCAGAGGCGACTGAGATTATAACGGCACCTAATAAATTAAACATTCTCAACTCAAAACCAGAGATAATCTCCAGTTGCAGGCATAAGAGAAAGTTCAAGTACAGAAATACAAATATCCCCGTTGAAAATATACCACCAGACACCAACTAATATTTAGTACATCAAACAACAACAATGAAAAAAACATAACACCCTCCCTCGCTGCCTCTCTCCCCTAGCTAACGGCTAACATCCCAAATTAAATTTTTTTTTTCTGCAATCGACACTAAGACTTGGTATCAACTGCGCTCGCCATTAAAACTTTAACTTTTTAATATAAACTATTAGCAGACCCTCTGAATATATAATGATTATGCAACTTTAATTAAAAAAATCCCACCTTGAACCACATGACCCCCGGCAAGATCGTACTAATGCTACAACTACTTTACTCATCGCTTCTCGGACAATTATTCTTAACCAAATCTCATCCACGCTTGACACCACCTATTAAGCTGCAACAAAACTAGCAATTAACACCAAAAATATATCCTCACCAATTTAAGGCCATAACCTAATGAAAAGTAACTTAGAAATTCCCTCCTCCCTGGGCCTCTAATCTAAAAATAAGAAATATTGCCCCCCTCCCCACCAGCTACCCTCTCCCTACTAATCGTATTAATCTAAACTCCCCCATAATAATAAAAAACCAGCACATATAAACTTATACAATAAAAATAATACTAACCCATTCAATCCAGAAATATTTTAATTTACTGAAATTTACTTTACAATAAGTACCCCCGACTTTCAGTCACTCAATATAGCCACTCCCACCCCGTCATCTTCACAGACATATTCCCATTTCCCATCCAGGCCGCTTGACGGTCAGTAAACCAACCCCACACGCCAGCTTAGGGCATCCTCTACTTCCCCGACCCAGCTAACCTTGTTGCTACTATTAACTTCTTTCATTAGAAATGAGTACAGATGGCCGCGACTACTTCCAGAGAATGCCGTCACAGTTTTTGAACCAAACCCGAATTCTACCATTTCATACACAAAAGAGGAATAAAACACTTATCGCACCAGCACAACTAACGAATACCAACTGAACTATATAAAAAGACAAATCTGTAAGACAAACATGGAAATTTAAACGGACAGAGGTATATCTATCTTCAACATATCTCTAAGAATAAAAAATCAATCCAAGGAAACAACACTCAGAATTACCTTTTCCTCGTTTAGAAACGAGCATGTATGTACTCTGTTGTTTATTTCCTGCTCATTTATAACATAGAAAGCTGGCCTTTGCAGTCGGGTATTCTCGTGACTTTATTGTGGACTATTGCAGACCCTCTCCTGTAAAGAAATATAAAAAAAAAACCCAGGATACTTTTTGCTTCTTCCGGCTAACCCCATTGTATATGTGTATGCGTGAACAACAATAACAAAATCTATATATATATATATATATATATATATATATATATATATATATATATATATATATATATATATATATATATGGGTGTGTATATGTATGTGTGCATATGCACTACTCTACGAGTGGCGTGCAATAAGTAATGCCCCTGACCCACTTCCAGTTGTCTGATCTAGCTGAAATTTTGCATGTGCAATAATTTATATCTCTACGGGTTATGTGGCAAATTACTGAATTAATTGTGGTTTCTGTTTTACAGGTGTTTGAACTGAGTTAGGTGTGAAATGTCGAGCAGTGATCCGGTTTTTGTATTTGAAACGATGCACACCACAGGAGACTTTTGATGAAATGAAAGAAACTTATGGTGATAATGCTCCATCATATGACCTTGTAAAACGCTGGCATCGTTAATTCAAACATGGCCGGAAGTCTCTGGAAACAGTTCCCAGACCTGGTCGCCCCCTTCTGCCATTAATGAGGCATCTGCCCGTCAAGTTAAGGCTGCCATTTTGGAAGATCGGCGAATTACTATTCGCCAAATAGCCCAAAATGTCAAGATTAATACAGGGTTTGTGGAAACTATCATTCATGACCATTTGCATATTCATAAGGTGTCTGCCAGATGGATTCCCAGGTTTCTTACACCATTCCAGAAGCGAGAACGCATCGAGTGCTCGAGGATGAATTTGGAGATGTGCCAAGAAGATGAGTCAATATTTTTCAAAAGACTAATTGCACAAGATGAAACCTGGGTCCATCACTATGACCCAGAGACCAAAACCCAGTCAATGCAGTAGAAGCACTTGGACTCACCACCTCCAAAGAAAGCAAGAGTGCAGCCCTCCGCTGGCAAGGTCATGCTCACGGTCTTCTCGTACCAGGACGGAGTAGTGATGACAGATTTCCTGGCAAAGGGTACCACAATTACAGGAGTCTATTATGCTTCACTTTTGAGGAAATTAAGGGAAGCTATCAAAATCAAAAGGCAGGGCAAGATCAGCAAAGGTACCCTCCTTCTGTAGGACAACGCTCCGGTCCACAACTGGCATGTCGCCAGATCAGAACCACGGGCGTATGGTTATAAAATCCTTCTCCATCCTCCCTACTCTCCTGACCTTGCACCCTCTGACTTTCACCTCTTCCAGTCATGAAGTTGTTTTTGAAAGAAAAGCGTTTCCCAAATGATGCAGCCTTGATTTCTGAAGTCACTTCTTGGTTGGAGTACCAATCTGGTGTGTTCTACAAAAACGGTCTCCAGAGCTGCATCAAATGATGAGAGAAATGCATAACTCTGGGTGGTTCTTGTGTAAAGAAAGACTAATAACTGTGCCAAGTTTCCTTGCTCTACTGCTTTGGGAAGTGGGTCAGGGGCATTACTTATTGCACGCTCCTCGTAATCCCTTATACCTCATTTAGGTTTCCAACTCTGCCCCCTTTTAACGAAACCAAGATTTTTTTTTGTTCTTTTATCTTATATATATATATATATATATATATATATATATATATATATATATATATATATATATATATATATATATCGCCTCTTTCTTTTTTTTTTTTTTGTTGTTCTTTTTACTTCGCCCTCTATCCGTTAAATATATTTCATGTGTCTTGGACCTTGCCTTTATCTGTACGCCTTAATTTTACTCAACTTCTAGTTATTATTATTAATACTATTATTATTGTTAATATTATTATTATTATTATTATTATTATTATTATTATTATTATTATTATTATTAATAATAATACTATTATTATTGTTAAAAATTATTATTATTATTATTATTATTAATAATGCTATTATTATTGTTAATATTATTATTATTATTATTATTATCATTATTATTATTAATAATACTATTATTATTGTTAAAAATTATTATTATTATTATTATTATTATTATTATTATTATTATTAATATTGTCGCCATTGCTATTATTATCGTTACTATCATCATCATTTTTACTGTCATACCATCGTCGTTATTACTGTTGTTATTATTAATATTATTATGGTTAATAGAACATTTCCCCCTATTACTCCACTACGCCAATCATTCATACCCAAAAATTAATTTTTGTCCTGTTAGACACCTCCAAAGAACTTGCTACCATATGTCTCTACCTTTGCCTTATAAATAAGAAAACCTAGAAATGTTGCCACATATTACCTAGCATATAGTATACTTTGAAACTCAGTATTATAGCCTTATAACTACCCACCCAGACCCACCCCTTTCGCCTTAAATCACCATCATAATATTCTCCCCAAAACTTTACACTAATTCATAGTGCTGTTGTCATCTCGCTTGGATCTATAAAAAATGCCCCTCCATAGATAATAGACACCTTACACGCCGTTAAAATAGAACCACCACACATCCAGTTAAGCCCCAACTTTAACCCTAAAACATATACTACATACACTTAAGACTATGATAAAAACTCTAAACACCTTTCTGCATTACACTATACGCTCCTCCTTTATTTAGAATTCGACGCCAACATCATCTATAATTTTAATTAGTTTTGATCTATTTCGTACCTAATGAATCCAACGCTAGACGCCGCATACTTACTATGTTACCTAGCATCTTCTCTATTCTTCTGATGAGAAGCATTAGGCTTCGAAATGCCTTGGCATAAAGAGTCCCTTCTATCCCCCAACTAATCGATTGTATTCCCTTATTGAATAAATGAACCAATCTATATCCACCAATATATAGTTCTGTGTTTCCCACTCCTATTGTTTTCATATATATATATATATATATATATATATATATATATATATATATATATATATATATATATATATATATATATATATACACACACACACACACACACACACATATATATATATATATAGCTACTTCATTTACTCACAAAAATTTAATATACGAATGTATAAATTTATGCGTAAACTTTAAGTATTTACTTCAAAAGTGCTCAATACGTAGGTAGAGCTAGTTAGTAATTTATAAAATATATATGGCGATTAAGCTACACTGAATATTCCGCGTTTCATCCACTCTATGATTCTTCAGGCTTATGCGCATAAGCCTGAAGGATCCTAGAGTGGATGAAACGCGGAATATTCAGTGTAGCTTAATCGCCATATATATTTTATAATTACTATATATATATATATATATATATATATATATATATATATATATATATATATATATATATATATGTATATATATACATGCATATATATACATACATATATATATATATATATATATATATATATATATATATACACACAAGTGATATACAAATTACCATTAGCGTATGAAGCGATGCTCTTTGCGTAAAGAAATTGAGCTTAGGTACTTTGGACAATGTCAAAACATTGTTAATTCACTGTGCGCATAGCACCAGCCGTATAGCGCAACGGTTAGAAGCTTAGACTGTCGTTTGGTCGATCAGGCCTCGATCCTGGCTTGAGGTAGTTCCTTGTTCCTTGTCTAGCCGCACTGATGAGATGTCAAACAGCGAAACAGTAATGTATGTGGATGACTATATATATATATATATATATATATATATATATATATATATATATATATATATATATATATGAATGCGTTTAGGTGGTCCTCAGTGATGATTGCTGTCTTCATTGTCGATTTCGGCGTTCTTACTCATCAGATCGACCTGTTATCCGATCTTACAGGTCGCCACCTTGTAAAGGTTTGTGCGACTGTTCTTTTTGCAGAATTTCTATTTCCCGCTCTTTTTTTACTATTTGCAAGTCAGCAAAAAGAAAAAAAAAGGAGGCACGTTAAATAAATAAATAAATAAATAAATGTAATAAAATTGTTATGTTCTTATCAAGTTGATTCATTTATTGGATCGTTTAATCTAACCAAATTAAACAAAAATACCCGCCCGTGTCATCCATTTGTTTTTTTAAAGAAATAAGTGACAAGGGCAATTCTTCTATTCTATCCTTGACTAAATGGGTTACTAATCATAACTTAGTTTCGCTCAAACGGTTTGTTCGAAAAGATCGATTTATTAATTAAAACTTTAATCTCGACCAACAATAGGAGAATTTTTAATGAAAGTATTTTAAAATATATGATGAATACGTATGGAAAGAAACGAATTTTATTTAAAATATTAACATTATCGTACGAGATTGATGGATTTTAAGTCAAGCTATAACAACACTATCATGAGTAATAGATGGAGTTTTAAATTACTAAAGTTAAAATAAATATTTCAATGCTTCCTTGCTCGACTAGTTGCAATAACTCGCAAATATCGTAGTCGAAATTCTGCCAGGCCTCCTTGTTGTTGGCAGGCGGCCATTTGATTCATTTTCTTGACTCCATGCCTAAAGAAGGAGAAACTTCAGCTTGAAGTGTCTGGGCACTCTGGTGCGACTCCTGGCCTTTCTCCTCCGTCGTTTTACCAAGTCTTGCACCTGCACGTTGCTTCTGCTTCTCTCCCTCCAGGCATTTCATCCGACGTTGGTGGATTCTTAAGCCTCGCTAATTTTTGCACAACTTCCTACAAATGCATTTTTTCGTGTGTCGTTGGGCATTTCCATTCGTTGTTGAAGAATCTGTCCTAATAGGAATCTTTTTCGCCCCCCACCCTCTCCTGATCCTTAGGGGTACATTAGATTTTGATTGCTCGAAGCACTTTTGTAGGGTTTCTCCAACTGAAGCCTGCATTTTGGATAGCTAATCCTGCCTGCTCCTTTATTTTTCTCGTTTTTCTGGGATGTCAACTGTCTCTCCAGTTGTCACCAGTTCTTTTTCCCGGTCGTCAACTGATCTGTACCCAGTCGTCACTGTTAGAAATATATATATATATATATATATATATATATATATATATATATATATATATATATATATATATATATATAGCTTGGGTACCCCGCGTTAACCGGGTGTGTGTGTTGAGAAAAAAAAAAAGTGGTAGTAGGTAGGTAGGCTGGAACTCGTTCTGTGAAGGAGGAAAAGAACGTGAAAAAAAAAGAAAAAAAGTGACATCTTTGCTGTTGCACCCATCGCCAAACCGGAAGTGACGTAGGTGTAAATTAAAGCTAGTCAATCGAAAAGAGGGGATGACTTTCGAAAATATCGGCGAAAAATACCACCCCTCTTTGTTGAAAAGTGCCCAGTTCAAGGTGAAGGAATTAATGTTTTTAACCATTCTTTCGATATTTGTCGTCTGAAGGGTAGAGCTTCAAAACGATACCGATATCGTGAAAATCTGTCGCCTCTGTCGAAAGTTTTAGGCAGACATCCATACATACATTTAACATACATAGAAACATACGTTCATACATTTAAACAGACAGGTGAGATTTATATATTTTAGATTATTTTTAATTTTTTTTTTTTTTGTACGTACGAGTACGTTTCATTTTTGTGTCTAGAAATAACCATTTAAGCCAATCGTACGATTCGAACCCCGGAACATAAGTTACATTTAAATTCAATTTCGAGAGTGCTAATCAATGAGGTTACCAATAATACGCGATGAGAAATGGAAACAGACAACTATAATAGGTCGTCGTAACAAAGTTCAGCAAAAAGGAACATGCATTATAGCCTTTTAACGGTGTCATTTATTACTCATTAGCGTTGGGGGGGTCGTAAAATATCCTTAAATATATTTTAATCCATGCAGATTTGATATTTTATATTACAGAGCTAATTCTCTAATATATACATGGTGACCCAATAAAAAACAAAAGCTAAATGGAGGTCATCTAGAACATATGCTGTAGAACGGAGAAAAAAAGGCCAAAGACTCTAGTGTTTTGATGTGATGTTTTGAATATAACAAACTAGTTATGACCAAAGTTTCATTTTATTCAGACAAAACACTAAGAAACGGGGCCTAATTAGAGTTGGGGCCCGTTTTCTTTTGGTCACCCTATATTACTGATTTCAAAAGTAAAAAAAAAAAGAAAAATAAATAACTTGGGTGGAATCAGTTAGAATCGAAATCAAAACGTTTGGCAGGCCAGTCGCGTTCCCTACCATTTGAGCTATCGCCAGAGAAATAAGAAAAGATTTAAAATTAAACCACTTCAAACTACCTTTGAATTTGCGAATGCACAGAAGTAATAGAAATATGTCGGCAAGTTGAAATTAACATTTTGCATTTCAACTGGCTGACATATTTCTGTACGCGTTATTCATACATCAAAACAAAGATTTTACTCATCATAAACTCTCCTTGGTGTATGATTACTATTTTCTGTTAGTTTCAGTTTTATGAGACCAATAGTTTATCAATTAAATATTTACAAACACACACACATGCATCTATTATTTTATTTATATAGATGAAAGGAGTCAGCTCAAAAGGGTCTACAAATAACAATTTTGATAATAAATATTTAAATAGTATTTACATTTCAATCGCGCACACACTCATAAGTGCACGTTCACATAATACATACACACATATTTATGTAGGTATAGAAAGAAAGATGAAAAAGATAGACATAAATAAAAAAGAAAGATGAAAAGAAAAATCAATACTTGTACAGTACAGTGACAGACCATCGAACCGATTTACGCACCATCGCAACCTCTTATAGAGAGACACCCAGAGACATTTTAAAAAATGTTATTCAAAACATCAGTACCACGTAGAGAAAGATAAATGTGTCTAAATTAAGATGAAGCCACCTAATCTGTGCGTTTAACACTAGAAATACCTTTCAAGTCTGAAATGAAACTAAAACTAGTTATGAAACTAGTCACCTTTAGAACTGCTAGCAACCACTGTAAAATACTAATAAAGATATGCGAGAGATTCGTATGCTCTGTACGTAGTTAAGTAGCTGAACAGCAGCTTGGTTCTCACCAGTTTTGGCGAATAACAAACAGGACCTGAACAGAGAGGTGGCCACTATCTCAACCATTGTTAATGGACCTGAGGTAATTTCATCAGCATCTGACAAAGCAAAACTCTTTGCCAGAACTAGCACCCATACTTACAAAACTGTTTAAATGTTGTCTTAAGGAGAATTGCTTCCCATCACCCTGGAAAATCTCATCAGTATGCCCTGTATTTAAGAATTCAGGTGATCGTTCATCCCCCTCTCAGTACAGGCCAATAAGTCTCCTGTGCGTCATGAGTAAGTTGCTGGAATCTGTGTTAAATAGAGAAGTAATCAACCATCTCAGCAAAAGTAACCTTCTTAGTGACACACAATATGGAGTCCGTTCTGCTAGATCTACAGCAGATGTGCTTGCAGTTATATCTCATAGGATTAGCGAATCTCTCGACAGACGCAACCTTTCTAGGGCAATTGCTCTTGACATATCAAAAGCCTTTGATAGGGTATGGCATAAAGGTTTACTTCACAAGATCTCCAGCTATGGTATAGCTGGAAATGTCTTCTCAATTATTAAATCATTTCTCTCTGATAGGCTCATAAGAGTAGTAGTTGATGGGCAAAAATCAGAAGCTCACAGTATAAATGCTGGAGTCCCTCAGGTGTCCATCCTGGGCCCAACTCTCTTCCTGATCTACATTAATGATCTTCCAAATCACATCCTTACATCATTCGTAGACATTTTTGCTGACGACACTACCATCTACGGTAGCACATCTAAGACAGTAAACGACCAAGTTCTCTCCAATTCTCTCTCCTCTGATCTTGATCACGTTGTACAATGCGGAAAGGAGTGGCTGGTTACTTTTAATGCATCTAAAACAAAGCTTCTATCTTTACATCATCAACGTTCTGATCCCCATCTGGCATCAATTAAAATGAATGGCTCTCGTCTTGGTGAGGCCTCTAGTTTTGACAGGCTTCTGGGCTTGACCTTTACTCCTGATCTTAAATGGAATACGTACATCAAATCTGTTGCCAAGGCCGCTGGAAAAATGGTCGGATCCTTCTATCGATCCAGTAGATATCTCACTGCTGATGCAATTCTCTATTTATATAAGAGCCAGATACGTCCAAGGATGGAATACTGTTGCCACATATGGGCAGGAGCTGCTAGAAAAGACTTGTCCTGCCTTGATAGGGTCCAAATAGACTTCGTAGCCTGGTGGGAGATGTCCTTTTCGCTTCGCTGCAACCTCTATCTCACAGAAGAGATGTTGCGAGTTTGTTTCTGCTTTATCGTTATTTTCATGGAAAGTGTTCGACTGAGCTTCAATCTATGGTCCCCCCTCGCCAAACTTTCACAAGAAACACTAGACTAGCTGAAAACATTATCAATAATTTTCCCCACTCTTTATCTGTGCCTAAACCTAAACATAGATTCCATGATCTAAGCTTCTTTCTTAGAACTGCACGCCTGTGGAATTGTCTTCCGTTTTCCTGCTTTCCAGCTGTCTATAATATGGTTGTCTTCAAGTCCAACGTGAACAAGTTTCTGATGAGCCGTTCCATATAAGTTAACAAATTTACCGAACTTCCATTACTATCGATTACTATATTGTCCTTTTGACTACTCTACACTCTATAACCCTTATCCTTGAGTGGCCTATCGGCCTTGATAAGTAGTGACGCCTATGTAAAAAAGAAAAAAAGAAAAAGAAAAAAGAGCTTTGCAGCAAATTCTACCCTTTTCGACCATGGTCGCCTGCCCTCCATATTTCCTCCTGTGTCTAGTAATACGATATGCGACATACAAATATCAGTGCGTGATCTTGCCAAGTTTATCTAAGACCTTGATTCCAGTAAAGTAATTGGCCCTGACAGCATTCTAATCATTGTGCTCAAAAAGCTTCAACCGGAACTAGCTCCTATACTTACAAAGCTGTTTAAACGTTAAGGAGAAATGTTTCTGAACATTTTGGAAAACTTCATCTATCTGCCCCGTATTTAAAAATTCTGAAGATCTGTCATCTGTCTCTCAGTACAGGCCAATCAGTCTCCTGTGTATCGTGAGTAAGCTGCTGGAATCTGTGTTTAATAGAGAAATGTCAGGCACCTCAGCAGAAACAACCTACTTAGTGACATGCAATATGGTTTTCGTTCTGTTAGATCTACAGCTGATATGCTAACTGTAATATTGCACGTTATTAGTAAATCTCTCTATAAGGGCTTCGTTTCTAGAGCAATAGCCCTTGACATATCTCTATCAGTATAAGAGCTGAATACGTCCTAAAATGGAATACTATTGCTACATCTGAGTAGGAGTTGCTCGGCATTTCCTACTCTGCCTTGACAGAGTTCAAAACCAGCTCCGAAACTTAGTAACTAGTGCCCTTTTCTCTTCCCTGCAACCTCTTTCCCACAAAAGAGACGTTGCGAACCTGTCTCTACTTCATCATCATTTTCATGGCAAGTGCTCGTCTGAGCTCCAATCTATGATCTCTCCTTACCAAACTTTCACAAATACTCGACTACCACTATCAATAATTTTCCTCACTCTCTATCTATGCCTAAATCTAAACGCAGATTCAATGAACAACGCTTCTTTCCTAGAACTAACCGCATGCAGAACCCTGTCCCACTGTTTTGTTTCCCGGTCGATTACAATATGGTAACCTTCAAGTCTAATGCAAACAAGTTCTTGTTGAGCCGTCCCATTAAATTATCCAAATTCTACCTAATCTACACCATTAATGATTACTAAACTACCACCTTATATTTATTAAATTTCGGGCCTTGATAAGTGGTAAATCCCTTGTAAAAAAAAAAGGAAATGTGACAGATCTACCGACCGACGTACAAGCGAACAAAAAATCGACAATGTTTATAACAATAATAATAATAATAATAATAATAATAATAATAATAATAATAATAATAATAAACGCCTCTCAGCATATGTGCATGTCTGTCTTAATTAACGAAGACATAATAGGGGGTGTACCTTAAGTATATGTATTTACATGTAAAATTTACACGTAAACAGAATGGAACTAGTTTTGCGTCTCTGCCCCTTAAGGGAGCTGATGACCTTTTCCAACATGATATACAATAGAATTAATGTATTTATAAACGTTGAATTAAGACTATTAACATATCTGAATAGCTTAGTAAGTATTATATATCTTGCTGATAAACTTGAAGGTTGCTGCTAAAGTAAACTTACCTTAATATGTTTTGCATATGATGCTATTCCACGTTCTAACTTGGGCAACGCAGGTAACTCTGCTAACACACACACACACACACACACACACACACACACACATATATATATATATATATATATATATATATATAGAAGGGGATTGTTTTTGATCAACACTGTTGGGAGCCATGATTTAATATACTGTTTTTTTTTTTGTTTTTTTTTTAATCTCTGAAGCAATGTTTCATGGTAAATAACTGATGATCCCTTTAAGAACATTAGTACTCCTGTTTGTTCATGTAAGTAAAACGATTCAGCGATTCAGGAAATCAATTGACTTACTGACAAAATAATTTTCCACCGAAAGATGATTGAAAATTTTATTTTTATTTTTATATTGTATAGTTTAACAGTTTTACAGAAACTTTGAAGACTATATATATATATATATATATATATATATATATATATATATAATATTCTTATTTATATAGATTTAAAAGGGAAAAGTGGGGGATGGTAGACTCCAAATATAGAAAGCGAAAGCCTAACAGAATCAAAAGAAATATATATATATATATATATATATATATATATATATATATATATATATATATATTATTTTATGTATATTATTTTATATATATTATTTTATATATTACTTTATTACAGTTTCATCTGTCTAGTTACACAAATAAATAAGATAAAAAATAAAAATATATATATTTGCTCTGCAATAGTATTGAGCACATTCTTCAAGTTTTCATTATTTGCCAGGTTTGCTATATATATATATATATATATATATATATATATATATATATATATATATATATATATATATATATATATGTATATATGTTTGTGCGTGTCTATGTGTGTGTCTATGTGTGTGTCTGTGTGTGTATATATATGTGTGTGTGTGTGTGCGTGTGTGTGTGTGTGTGTGTGTGTGTGTGAATGTCTGTGTGTTTTTTTCTTTAAAGAAATAAATTTAAGATACTTTACATAAAAACTTGAAGTGTATTCATATATACAGTTTTCCTGGGAAGACAATATATGTGGTTCCAGACTTTTAAGTGCATCCATAAAGTGGCTATGGGGACAGAATCTCCTTTAAAACTTTAAATATATCCTATTTTGATGTAATTAAAATCATATCAATCACATTTTCCGGATGAGACGAGGGAAGTGGTCTCTAATGTTTACTTACCGATCTGTATGTCGAATGAGTACGTGCCACACCAAGGAAAACATGGGCGCAGAACATATATCGTAATTGCTTGTTGACACGATATCTACTTGATGACATCAAGGTTGCTGTTAAAATAAACTTTAATATGATGCTGCGTATGGTGTTATCTCATATTCTAACCACGGGCAAAACGGATAATACTGCTAGCTGACAATACATAAATAACAATATGTGTGAATTCATTGAACGCAAGGAAAAAGAAGAAGAAGAAGAAGAGAGGAGGAAGGAGAGGAGGAGAAAAAGAAGAAAAAGAAGAAGATATAGAAGAAAAAGTAGAAGAACTCGAAGTAGAAGTACCCAGGCAAAACCGAATAACACTGCTAGCTGACAATACATAAATAACAATATTTGTAAATTCATTGAACGCAAAGAAGAAGAAGAAGAAGAAGAAAGAAGAAGACATAAAAGAAGAAAAACAAAAAGATATAGAAGAAAAAGTTGAAGAAGAAGAAAAAAATGGAAAAGAAGACGAAGAAAAAGGGAAAGAAGAAGAAGATAAAAAGATAAAGATAACGAAAAAGTAAACGAAAAAAGAAGACAAAAAAGAAAAAAAACAAGAAGAAAAAGGAAAGGAAGGCAAGAAAAAGGAGAAGAAAGAGAAAAGAATCAGACGAAAAAAAGAAAAAAGAAAAAAGGACGAAGAAGAAAAAGAAGACGAAAAAAGACAGGAAACTGAAAAAGTAAAAAGAAGAACAATAAAAAAGAGATAAAAAGAAGAAAAAGAAAAAAGACGAAAAAATGAAAAGCTATTAAAAAGAAAGAAAAAAGAGGAGGAAAAAGAAAACGAAAAATCGGCACTGTTAAAAAATTCAAACAAATAAGAATGGTGTTGTAACTACGTACAACAATGTACGACGACGCAGCTTGCAATTAAACGAACGCGTGTATCGATTTTTCCAATTCTAATCACAACCTACAAATGTAATTACTGTTCGCATCTAACAGATTCGAATCTATTAAATTATGATCAAATTTGATACCAACTCGCACGTCATATGTAAGGCCTCCTCAATCGTAGATAGAGACAAAGGCCGATCTACTGAGATGCACGTTTCTATTAATATTTCAATTTATTTGTCAAAACATAAAGCAATCGTGCTTCAATTGCCATGCATGAAAAGACTAGTAGAAATTTACACAGAAAAGAATGCAGAAGCCTAACACCTGTCCAAACCTGTTGGCGTATTTATTAACTAGGAAGTTTGTTGTATCTTGGAATCATTGTGACGAGTCTGGGAATCAACGGTCCGTGGTGTAACGGATAAAGTACTAAGTCGTTCTAAGTGACACTCTTCTGAAGGTTATCAATACACAGTGCGGGCGATACAAAGAATACAATTTCGAATTATTTAAAACGGTCCGTGGCTGGCGGAACGACAGCATGCTACCCGCGTGGATTAAATAGAAAGTCCCGTTCGAAATGCTGTGCATATTCCCGAGTCCGACAGAAAATATTCCCAAGATCCACAAGAGACATCTTAAGAAGGTCGGGGGTCACGTCGGCCGAAGCATTATGAAAATAACACTCCAGATGAAGACAGTGGTTCGAATAATACAAATAATACAAATGCGACAAATGGCAATTCAAAATAAAATAACAGAAAAATTTAATTTCTTTCTCGCATTTGCGATTATGCCTTGAATCGACGCCATGTTACGTTTTTAATTTACAAAACTTTCGCAAAAAGGGAGATAAATCTGCAACTCGTGCAAAAACTGGCCTCGTATAATCGGAATTTTAAAAATTTATTATTAAAATAGCACCTCTATAATTTTACGTTATTTTTGGTGTGAACTAGCATTTTCAATTGCTAAGTAAGTATATCCATATTTTATTTTGTACTATTACATTTCACATCTATCTTGATATAAATAAGAACCATGTTTTGATTGTATTGAACTGCTTGAGAGTAAAAGGGTTTTATTTGCACAAGATGTACCCGAAGAGTCTGATTGCTTTATGCGGTAGCGAGATGTAGTAACATAACGTCAGTTCCAAGAATTTTTTTTTTTTTTTACACAGTGATCACGACTTATCAAGGCCCAGAAGCCACTCAGGGATAAGGGTTATTGTAAGTACATAACGTTAGTGTGGAGATTTGATGAAGTGTTTACTTAAGGGGGCGTTTCATTAGGAATTTGTTAACATTGGACTTGAAGACATCAAAGTTATAGTCCGGTGAGAAGCAGGCAGACGGAACAGAGTTCCACAGGCGTGCAGTTCTAAGAAAGAAGCTTTGTTCATGGAATCCGCGTTTTGATTTAGGCACAGATATAGAGTGGGGGAAATTTTTCACAGTGAATTCAGCTAGACGGGTGTTTTTCGTGAAAGATTGGTGAGGGGGACCAGAGATTGGAGCTCAGTCGAGCACCTGCCATGGAAATAACGATAAAACAAGGATAGGCTCGCAACGTCTCTTCTGTGGGAGAGAGGTTGCAGGGTACAGAAAAGGGCATCCCCCACTAAGTAACGAAGTCTATTTTGTACTCTGTCAAGGCAGGATAGGCTGTTTTTAGCAGCTCCTGCCCAGATATGGCAACAGTATTCCATCCTTGGACGTACTTGGCTTTTATATAGATAGAGCATTCTGAAACACACATCATAGCACACCACCCGAAAACCTACCACAGTTTGTATACCATGCATGAAAACCTCGGAAACATTCAAAAACTATGTAATCCATATGACATCAGGGCAGTATTCAGGAGCGACCCTATAGAAAAAAAAATCATAACTACGAACTATGTGTATGAGATCCTATGTAAATGTGGACAACTATACAGAGGTGAGACATGTCGTCCACGTAAGATTAAAAGAGCACCGAAAGCGCGTAATACGTGGAGAGATTTAAAAGTCGGGTATGACTGACCATATATGAAGGGGAAAGGGAAACGAAGTAAAAATGATAGACAGAAAAGACAGTAAGATAACCCAGAGAAGCAGCACATATGTTAGGTGATGATCAATTTCGAAGTAAATCTAGTATCGAATTTAACACGATATGAAAACCGTTAATTATAAATAATTGATAAGTAGTTAATATATATATATATATATATATATATATATATATATATATATATATAAGTTGCCTGTCTAGCCGCACTAATGAGCTGTGAAACAGCGAAACAGTATTGTATGTGGATGACTATATATATATATATATATATATATATATATATATATATACATAGCAGACTCCTTCAGTCTTGGACAGACTATGGATACCCATGAAAGGGTTGCTTGCGCGAGAAATTTTTTGTTGCAGGAGGTGCGCGATCTCCAACAACACCTCTCCTGAGAGGACATTGTTAAATACCAGTTGCAAGTGAAGTACAGGACGACTGGAAACAATGCCGAAATAAGTGGAGAGCACATACAGCGCCTAGAATTCCCAAATGGTCACCCATCTGGTACTAACCAGGCTCAATGTTGCTTAACTTCGGTGATCTGCCGAGAACCGGTGTGTCAACGCGATTATGCCGTACACACACACACACACACACACACACACACACACACACACACACACACACATATATATATATATATATATATATATATATATATATATATATATATATATATTATAAATTCCACAGCCAAACAACGTTGCAACCCACCAGAGCCATGACAGTCAACGAACCGTATCTCGAACCAAGACTCGAGTTTCGCTCTCATTTGGGCTCATCAGTTAGACACATGCGAACTTAGGATTCAAAACCCAAGCCACTCAGTTGGCAGAGTGCTTTCCTCGCATGCAAGTGGCTCGGGTTTCGAATCCTGAGTTCGGATGTGTCTAGCTGATGAGTCCAAATAAGGGCGAAGCTCGAGTCTTGGACTTCCGGTTCGTTGACTGTCATGGCTCTTGTGGGCTGCAACGTTGTTTGGCTGTGGAATTTATAATATATATATATATATATATATATATATATATATATATATATATATATATATATATATATTAGTATTGGGACGATTTATCGGAATCGAAATCGGGAATCCTAAAAATCAGAACGTTTGGGGGCATCAGAATCGAAAATATTGGTGCCTATTTTCCGATGCCAAATCGGTTCTTTAAATTGTCTTTTTTTTCTGATTTTGTTTAAAGTAAAATCTTCCATTGCTGGTAATATTGATAAATTAGTAAATATTCATTAATTTTAAAATACCGGTAACGTTAAAATCATCCTCCACAAGTGTAATTTTAACATTTAGGAAAATATCTGCACATTTAATATGTGTTTTTACGAAAATCGGGGAAAATAAAAATCTTATAGTTAAATATTTAGAGATTTATAAAGAATCGGAATCGGAATCGGTAATTGTATCAGAATCGGTGATTGTATCGGAATCGTGAATTTAGCATGGAATCGGTAATTGTGTCGGTATCGAAAAAAAAACTATTGGAATCGTCCCATCACTAATATATATATATATATATATATATATATATATATATATATATATATATATATATATATGCGAGCGAGGGAAGCCCGGCTTTGCCTGGGCGTAAAATACGCTTAAATATGATATTTTAATTTGTACAGGCTTTGTATATATTATTATAGAGTCGTGATTTCAAAAGTAAAAAGTAAAAGAAAAATATTTGGATGCCATCAGCTAGAATCGAAACCGAAAGCAAAACTGCAGCATTCAAATCTGGTGACGTTTCCACTTTACCAACGTGATACGCATATGAACTGATTAAAAATTAATAATTAAAAATAAACTAAAATGAATATACAAAATGTATAACGATTTTTCAATTTTTACCATTTTTGGACCCCTTAAAAACTATTTTAACAAGCTAAAGACCCATAAAAGAACGGCATGTCAAAAATCCAATCAATTGAAGCTCCTAGCGCCGCTCTACGACTTTTAGTTTCGGAGAAAATAGAGTTTGAAAGACATATAGCGTTTTATATAATAGAATGTGCGGTGATAATGGCTTGAATTTAAGTTTAAATTGAAAAAGTCAAGTATCATGGTGTAACTGTGCTTTAAACAGAAACATTCATTTCAAACGCGCCCATGTCATATCAAAGAACCTATTGTTGATTTTATATATCGGGCCTTTCGGCTTGTGTGGTAATAACATTTCTCAAATGCATTTGTGCTGTTAGGATGTGTAAGGTGTTAACTTTGGTCAAAATCGCCTGTTCCATTTTTTATCCAATTATTTCCATTATCGATACTTTTCGAAGACATTCTGATACAAAATCTATCTCAGAACACTGCCGGGCACATAAAGTACCTTTGTCAAATTTCATAAAAATCGACAGCCGTTTTTTAGTCCATAGGGAACTCACACAGACACACACACAGGCACAAAGTTCCTTTTATATAATTATAGACTAGACTAGACTAGAATATAATAGAATTGATAGATAGATAGATAGATAGATAGATATAGTAATGAATAATGGCATTTACATCTAGAAATAAAATAGGTTTAAGTCTCCTAAAATTTGTACTAGAATTCTTCACCAGAACCCGTGGTGCAGTGGTCAGAGAACTTGTAAAAATTTCAATTGTAAAAGTACATCTGTTTCTGAAGGTTGAAGTTCAGTGCAAATTACTTCTATCCAGTTGTGTCTGATGAAAAGAGAGTATTTAATCCCTGTGAATTAAATAAAAGGTTTCGATTAAAATTCCATACAGATTCCAAAGTTCGACAGACTGATTCCTGAGTTCGACAAGATACACAGAGGTTACATCAACCGAAACGTTGTAAAAATGTCTCTAGAGATGTAAAGAATAGCCCAAATAATATACATAGTACGTGTTTTTTAAATGGTAATCGAAAAAACAAAAAAAACAACAAAAAAAAAAAAAACAAAAAAAAAAAACTCCATAGCTAAATATTTCGATAATTAAAAAGAATCGGAATCGGGGATTTAGATTAGAATCGATAATTGCATTGGAATTGTCTCATCACTAATTATAACGATTCAATAAAGTTGAGATTATGTTGGCCATTAAAATCTCTTGAAAATGAACATTCTTCTTTATCTATGACACCAGTCGTATAATGTCTATTCCCCTATTGATTTTATCGTATCGATACGGTTTTTAATTGATTGATTGATTGATCGGAAACAGTGGCGTGTATAGGTTAGGCAGTCTTCTAGTGATGCTTTGTAGTGTCCTAGTTATGCCCGGGGTTAACTCCGTGATCGTATATCCAGTATAAGTCTTAGTACTGAGAAACATTAAAACAAAAGGGAGATAGCTTGAATGTGATGTGATGCTCAAGACCACTCCCCATCTATGTACTTTTCTGATTGGGAGTATTTTGGGGTCTATCTAGTCTCTTGCGCCAAAGTTTCCGTGTATGAGTCATTATTATTGAGCCGTTCCATTCCATCTAGTCATTGAATATATTGCTATGTACCAAGCAATTACGGTACACACTCATCAAACTGGCACAAGAAAAAAAGAGAGTGAGCGAGCGAGAGAGAGAGAGAGAGAGAGAGAGGGAGAGAGAGATAGATAGAGAGAGATAGGGAGAGAGAGAGAGGGGGAGGAGAAGTGCTTTCTTTGCACACGCACACATCGTCACATGCCAATTCATTTCTTTGTCGAGGCACATGCGCAGTAAGACTGCAAATCCTGACGGTAGAGATTTCAAAACGAGGCTCGCTATGTAGAGCGTGGGCAAGAGCAACAATTCGCAGCACTGTAACCAATTCTCGATGTCTTTTGTAACCGCCTACAACTCGAGTAAAAAAAGAAAAAGAAAAAAGAAAAACATACACAAAAATAAATAAATAAAAGCCGTAACTTCATTCATAAAGTGCTACTGCTGTTGTAAAATCAATGCTACGTCCATTGCATAACAATCTCCAGACACCTGCACATATGCATACGTGTACTGTGAATGCGTGCGGATGCGCGCATGCGTGTGTGTGTGTGTGTGTGTGAAAAGGAGGGGAAGAGCCCCAGCTTTAAAACGCTTAGCCAGATACTAAATCACACCTAGCGCCGTACCCAGCTCTGATGCCTAAGGACAGATACCTCTCTCGCCACTACATGGTTTTAAACTAATATCATTTTTTACAAAAATAAATAAATAAATAAATAAATAATCTAATTTTCATTACATTTTCTGTTACTGTTCCGAGTCTATCTCTACTCTTAATCATGTTGACACACCGGTTCTTGCA
>NC_136493.1:131678893-131681393 GCF_053919585.1 Euprymna scolopes | reverse complement strand
TGGCTGAACTGCTAGTATAATATATATTTTTAATCGCACATATATGAGACATCAAAGCCTATAGCACGTATGATCTCTAAAGGGCATAACCCAATGAGACAAACAGAAGACTGATTGATAATCAAGTATTTTAAAATGAAAAAAAAATTAGATAAAGGTACAAAGTAATGATAATAATATTAAAGATAATGATAAATATATTACGGAAGAGATGAGTTAAATGCTGTATTGTTAATGGTATTATTAATAATGGTAAAAATAATAAATTAAAATATAAAACAGTAATGATGCTAAGAGAAAATGAATATAGTGAAGAAAATATTAAAATCATAAAAAAATAAAAAAATGTAAAAGTAAAGAATAAAGAAAATAAAAATAAAAAATAAAAATTCCAAATTAAACAAATTTTGAAAAATGAAAAGAAAAAGAAAAATGAAAAAAAAAAATGGAAAAATAAAAAATATAAAAAAGAGTTTTTTAATGAAAAAAGTAGAAAAGTAAAGAATAAAAAAAATAAGAATGAAAAATTCAATAAATTTAAAAACTTAAAATGAATGAAAAAAACTGCAAAAAATAAAACATTGAAGTCATTTTTCAATGTTGTTTTTTATTTTTGCAGTTTTTTCATTCTTGAAAGATTGAGATATATAAAAGATAGAAAATATGCAAATGAAAGGAATATTACTAATATGGTACTTAAGGATGATCCAAGTAAACGTATAGTACATATAAAAAATAACTTTAGTGAAAATTTAAAAAAATGTGATAAAACAATAGAAAAATGACGGGGAGGGAGGGCGTCAATGATGTTGTATACAAAAAGTAGCAACATGAGGAGGAGTTAACATGAAGATCAGTAATGAGTAATTGAAAAGGAAGCAATGTATATAGCAAGAGAAGATGAGATATATAAAGAAAAAATATTTGACAATGGAAAAACGCTGTTGTGTACCACATGAATTAAAAAAATATAGTCGTAAGGAGACTGGTATGAACGTGAAAGTAGAAAGACAAAAAAAAAAATGTTATTTTGGCATTGTTTTTTTATAGAAGAACTGGCAAAAATGGAGGAAAGTTCAAATTCTATAATCCAGTTCTCGTTAGATATACACATAAATATGTATGTATAAATCTGAGGAGATCCAAAGCTGCAGAAGGATGATGAAATATGACAGAATATTCATTATATATTGCGTTGCAGAAGAGGTGGAGAGAGCGTCCGCTAATCACCACGAAAGATGGTTAGGCTTGCATGTAAACATCCAAATGTGGTATACTTTGCTCAATTTTCAAAGGTGTCCAAAGTGTTAACGAGACTAAGATGTAATGATTGATGTTAAAAGTCCAGACACCGGGAAAGTCAAGGTTTAATTTTTGTTTGAATGATCTCTGGGTATATAAAAATTAAATACATCTCGAATTGAAAGAGATAGAATATCAAAATTGCTTAAAGTAAATAAATAAATTAAATTAAAAAAATCAACAAACACGGTCTTCCCAATATTCATGGGGCACTATCAACGTGAACTCTATGCCAAATTTCTGGAGTAGCAGCAACATCGACGACTACGATAACAACGATGATTGTTGTGGCAGTGGCAGGCTACAAGGAAGAGTCAAAGACTGATTCCATCTACAAAAATATCTCGTGTGTATACTGTTGTCTTAGAGTATCTTATGGTGTGTTAACGGCAGGAACTGCACTCGGTAGTAAAATTAAGCATCCAAGAAAAAAATGAATGCAAATCGACAAAACGTCTTCCCCTGTGAGAGACAGAAAGAAAAGGAAAAACAAAGAATTAATAGATAGTGTTTTAGTGAAAGGGGTAGGATAAAGAAAAGAATGCCAAAAGAAATGGATGTCAGGTTAAGCACCAAGCGGTATTAGAACGCAATCCGATTAACGGAGTCCTGATGAAAATTCAGGAGAAAACAACATCAGAGTCCGTCTATCTCTGGTCGTCTCTGATTCTGTGTGTGGCAAGCAAAGACAGAACCGCAAACCAATGGAGTAAAAAGGCAGCAATATTTCTTCTGCCCCAGTCCTTTGTGTATTCTAGGTCAAACTTTCCTCGACTTTGTATGCAACAGCTAGCCTTGCTGTTCTCACTGTATGAATTAAACTTGAAATCGTACAGGTTACGAATAGCTGCGACCAACGAGTGGATCTTACGAGTCTAAACAAGACTGAGGCACGATTTTCGTGAGTTCTATGCAGAAGTCCAATTTGCTTAACAGCAACAACAACAACAGCAGCAACAACAGTCAAGGAAGTGATCAGGATGGAAATCGGTGGGAACTGTGTCACAAACTCTTTTGTTTTATTGTGCGTTTGTTTTATTTATTTCTATTCCGTTTACCATTTTTATTTTTGTTTTACGTTTAACAGCAGAAGAGGAAAAACCAAAGGAAGTAAGAAATTCAAGGTCGACTCACCTACCCATTCATATACTCACTCCTTCTCTTCCTCCTTCTCCCCCTCCTATGCCACCACGACCGC
>NC_136493.1:131668893-131676393 GCF_053919585.1 Euprymna scolopes | reverse complement strand
AGTTTGTGGAATTCAGTGTTGAATATTTATTTATTTATTTATTTATATTATTTATATATTATTTTTGTAAGCTTAAACGTTTTGAAACTAATTAACAGTATCTTCTTTACTCCGCATTACAATCTCCCATGTAAATATTGGGAGAGGAGCCTCTTGTCAAATTTTCTCTCAAGGCGGGAATGCAGTAACCAATTATATTAGTGGAAAAGATTTATTTATTTATTTATTATTTTTGTAAGGCTAAAGGTTTAAAACTAATTAACACTGTCCTCTTTACTCCACATTACAAGCTTTTATGTAAATATGAGAGGGGAACATATTGCCGAATTTTCTATTAGTTCGCGAATACAGAAACCAACTTAAATTAGTGGTAAATATTTATTTATTTTATTATTCATTTACGTATTATAAAATATAAGCTTAAAGCTTTATAACTAATTAACAGCATCCTTTTTACTCCACATTACAAGCTCCCATGTAAATATGGGAGGGGAACCTATTGTCGAATTTTCTCTCGAGGCGGGAATACAGTAACCAGCTTATATTAAGTAGATATTAATATGCTACTTTTTCCTTTTTTCCCACGTTTGTGTGAGCGAACCCGTGCAAAAATGTTAGCAATTGCTAAAAGAAAAAAAAAGTTGATTAATACGATTATTATTATAAAAAATACCAGGCAATTCTAATCATCTTGCTAGTTAGCTCTTGCTGTCTGTGATGACTCAAATCAAAGCAAAGGATCTAAATTATGCTGGGCTAATTTGAAAATGATAATAATATTTGAATACTAATATTAGTACAATAAGATTATAATGGTTTTACGAGAGATAGTAGTAAGTTATTGTTTGGGTTTTGTCAAGGCAGATGTGAACCTGAGGTCAAAATTTAAAAATTTGTTTGGTGTGGGAAACCATAGGAAACGATAGGAAATTTAGTTAGAATACGTAATGTTTGCGATTGGGCCAATCAGGATGAGTTCGGTTCTGATGAGGCAGTAGCTGATTGGCTGAACGGGACGCCAGACCGCGTCAACCCTACACCGTTGCTCGACTATAAAAAGCGATGCAAGATCTCTTATCCGCTTTTATTTGCTGAGGACCCACCAATTAAATTACCTGATCTCAAGAAAAGGTTCCTTCTACATAAATCAGATTATATCGCTCCGTGTTCTCACTTCGACTCGCATCACCTCCATGAGAAGTTTGACATCTTAACGCCCATATGGAAAGGGACTAAAAGCTTTACCAGCCCGCCAGAATTAAGCTCATGTGTTGTTAAGAGGAACCTCGAGGTTCCTATTCTTGGTTGGTTGCCAGGGAAACGACAGGTCTCTTTATATATGTCAGGTAGTCATGCAACGAAGTGACTGTTGAAAAATGAGAAAAATCAGAGGATACTTTCGCGACCATGTGTTCACTGATTTCTTGAGTTTTAGAAAATTATTCAGTGCTGACGAACTTTCAAATTAAACTGGATTTTGCTTTATTGCTGTGCTACTTTGTTCAACGGCACATCACACCTCACCTCTCGAGCGACTCTCTTGTTTCTCTTAGTGAAAGGTCTACTAGTTGCAGTTTGGTGTATGGATTTTGTTTAGTTTAACGTGACGTCATCGTTGGTTTTAGACTATATTTTACTGAATTGATTATTTCACCTATATGTTCTACTCCACTACGAATTTGATCTCGATTTGTTTCGGCATTATTATTCTCGAACTCTGTATTATATAATTTTTCTACTTAATATACTTTTTCTACTTAATATAATTTTTCTACTTAATATAATTTTTCTACTTAATATAATTTTTCTACTTAATATAATTGTTCTACTTAATATAATTTTTTCTATAAAACGAACTGGAGATTTACTTGTTTCCTAGATGCTGTTTAATATTTGTTGAAGGACCGGAAGGATCGACTTGATTGATTTTCAAAAAACAACTGAGAGAGGACCACCTGCCTAACCACACCCACAAGAAAGAGGACCTGACTCATGGATCAGAAGACACAACGTGGGCGTGGTGCCACATCCATTTGCCTAGAGTGTATTAATTTGTTTTGTTGTTTTTGTGGACTTTCGTTTTTCTAAGAGGAATAACTGGTTACTCTCATCAAACCCTGTCTGTGAGTACGATCAAGGACAATTAATTGTGCTATGCTGGTTATTCTGGGTGGTCAATTGAATTCTTATATCGAGAACGCCCTCTGTGATCTTCATCGTGTTATATTTGTATATGTCTGTTTGTGTCGTTTATGTACGTGTGATAGTGCGTCTTGTCTCACGTCTAAGTGAGAGGTAAACATTATCCTTGTGACAGAACCACAGGTAAAACAATACTGAGCTTGGTGTTGCCGCATAACCATACCATTAAATATGCAACTTACAAATAATACACATCGTCGAACCCAGAAGAAAGGTGCTCCCTCGGTGGTAAGCATGGGGGACTCGGTCATTATCCGGCGGATGTTGGCTCCTCTTCTAATTTAAAAAAAAAAAAGAAGAAAATATCATAGACACAGAACACGTAAGTATCCCTTCTAATTTCAGGTATCAAACACAGAAGAATCAAATTGACCAACATAGACTAAAAACCTGAAGGAAGAAATGGACAACAAAAGGGAATAAACTGGTAATGAAATGGCATTACAGAAGTCACCCCAAAGACTGAGTATATCGCAAACGAATGAAAGAGTTGTGGGACATGACCAGTGACTACCATGCAACAGAACAAAGAATTGCGAACCAAGTGAAACTTATTCTCAAGAGAGATTGGCTTTCAAATCTAGAACTGAGTGAAATACAACAAAAAACAAATGATGGAACAGACCACAAACGCCTTTCGCGTGAACTCCAAACGTAGAAACTTCAGACGTAGAAGACCTGTAAAACTCAGACACAAGAAACATGGAAACCGAGATCTACGAAACAACGGAACTTAACGAGAATGAAGATGCTGAAGTAGAAAATATCAGACGAACGAAGAAAAAAATAGCGCCCATCCTTAAGGAATCAAGTAGAAGAAAACAAATGCTGAAACAGAGAAGGTGAACAAACTCTTTCCATACATACCAACAGATACCATTGCAAACCTAAACAATTTAATTTATGCAGGTGACAAGACAGTAAGCGTGAAGTTTAAAGTAAAAAAAAAAAACAGCGAAAGAAAATGGACGAACAAAAGCTGGATGGGAAGTGAGGCTGGAAACCAAGATCAACAAACTTAGAAAAGAAGTCAAAAGGATAAACAAGATGAAAACGAATAGAAGAGGATGGAAAAGTAGAAAGGTGTAAATTCTTTTTTTTTTTTTTTTTTACTTGGGGGTCACAATTTATCAAGGCCCGAAGACTACTTGAGGATAAGGATCAATGAATGTGAGCTGGTTGTGAAGTAATCCTTAATGATGTAAATTCGGTGGAATTGGGAATTTGATTATTTATGATTAAGAACTAACAGGAACTTGTTTACATTAGATTTGAAGGATACTATGTTATATTTAGCAGGGAAGCATGCCAGCGGAACAGTGTCCTAAAGGCGGGCAGTTTTGGAAAAGAAGCTTTGTTCATGGAATCTGTATTTACATTTAGGCACAGGCAGAGAGTAGGGAAAAATCATATATAGTGGTTAGTGGTTGTAAATAGTTGAGTGTTTTTTTTGTGAAAGTTTGGCAAGCGGGGACCATAGATTGAAGTTCAGACGAACACTTACCATGAAAATAGCGATAGTCAAATATCACAGTTCAATTGTGCTCTAAACAGAAACATTCATTTCGAACGCGCCCCTGTCTTATCAAAGAACCAACTGTTGATTTTATGAAATTATTATTTACATACTCATCTGAATTAAAGTTTAAGTGAAGCCATTATTTACAGATAACTTTATGTAATCAACTCTGTTCCGTCTGCCTGCTTCCCACCGGACTACAACTTGGATGTGTTCAAGTCCAACGTTAACAAATTCCTAATGAAACGCCCCCTTTAAGTAAACACTTCATCAAATCTCCACACGAACGTAATGTACTTACAATAACCCTTATCCCTGAGTGGCTTCCGGGCCTTGATAAGTGGTGATCACTGTGTAAAAAAAACAAAAAAAAAAAACAAAAAAAAACAGTAGATTCTCTACAGTGCAATGTGGACTAAATAACTGCGCGGAGGTATGTGAATGAGGATCAACAAATGTTTCACTCCTCACATGCTTCCGATGCACTGCGGGTGGGTTCCTAACTAGAAGCAGGCAATCAATCGATTTGATAAAAAAAAAAAAAAAAGGGGGCGATTTCGCCGATTTCGATGAAAATAAAATTTATAGGAGGGTGGAACATCTGTTGATCATCATTCAATCCCGGAGACACTAATGCTATAGCAGTTGTATTTTATTGTAGATACGAATTCGTACTATTCATATTGACTTATTTCTGTGTCCCTTGAAATCTAAATACTACCGAGAAATAAAACAAATAAAACAAAGGAAAAAAAAGAAGAAAAAAAAGAAAGAAAGAAAAGAAATCATGCTGATAGTAGTTGTTTTATTTTTTTATATATATTTGGAACGAATTTCTTCTCTAAAAACCTCATAATTATCGGTTAAATAGAATTAGTTTTACTTATAATAAAAAAAAAGTTCTCTTTTATTAATTAAATTTTATTTCGATACATCACAAAGCCAGCAACAATAAGATCCAATAAGTATATTCTCACGCATATTTATAACCCATGTAGCCTTCTATGATGTAATTTTAAGAGATAAGTAATAATTAAGGCTGTGACAACAGAATATTCTTTTCATTCTTTTGACTCTCGTGTATATATCCGACACAGTTAGGCACACTTAATCAACTGAGAACCACATCCGTCTATATAAAAACATATAAGATATTAACGAATATATACTTAAGAGTCAAAACAACGAAAAGAATATGCTGTTGTCACAAACCTAGTAATAACATAAACTTCCAAATTTCCCTTTAAAGAAAAATAAAGATATTTTACTTGGAAACAAGAAAAAGAAAATAGTTTCAACAAAGTTCTGACTTTCAGCTAAACTACGTGAAGTCTACTGTAGCTATATTTGTACTGCTACCATACGCCTTCGCCATATTTAAAAAGGAAAAACACAGTTAAAATTATCCATGACTAGGTAGTATTGTGTGATTAGGAAGCACCCTGATCTAAGAAGCTCCTGGGACTGACCTTCGCTCCTGACCGAAAATTGAATTCTTGCATCAGTTATGATTGCTGGAAAAATGGTTGAATTATTTTACCGCTCTATAAGGTATCTCACTCCCGACTCAATTCTCGGTTTGCATAAGAGCCAAACACGTCCTAAGAGTGAGTATTATTGCCACATCTAGGGAGGAGCTTCTCAGAGTACCCTTCCCTGTCTGGACAGAGTACAAAACCGGCTTCGAAATCTAGTGAGTAATATCTTTTCTCATTGTTAATACCTCTTTTTCATAGAAGAGGCACAGTGAGTCGTTATTTTCATGGCAGGTGCTCGACTGAGCTTCAATCTACGCCCCTCCCGTAAAACATTCGCAGCAAACACTCGTCTGGCAACCACTGTGAACACTTTTCCTTATTCTCTATCTGTGCCTAAAACTAAACGAAAATTCCATGAGCAGAGTTTCTGTTCTAGAACTGCTCATCTGTGGAACAATACCGTGAGTTTGATTCTCACCTAACTACGACATTTTTAATTTCAAGTTCAATGTAAGCATGCGTTTGTTGAGCCGCCCTCGTAAATAATCAGTTTCTATCAATTTCCGCCATTACAGATCCATAGGGCTTTGTCTTTCAGTCTATTCGACACTCATTAACTCTTATCCTTGAGTAGCCCTTAGACCGTGATAAGCGTAAATTGTTCACAGTTGTTGAAACTAGTATTTTTTGATAACGTTTCGCAAGGGGTGACATAGATTGACACTCAGTGGAGTACCTGTCTGAAAATAACACCAGAGCAAGAATAGACTTGCTCCGTCTCTTCTGCGAAAAATAAAAATTACGGAAGCGAACTTAAAGTCACCGATCACTCTCTATTATTCTGAAGCTGATTTTGAATCGAAAGAACTTTTCCAAGATTACTGCAGTATTGTTCCCCACATTCATAGAACGCAAAAATGTCATCTATCTATACACAAAATGCTATTTTATAAAGATCGCGGTCATGAAAGAACGTGAGAAAAAAATGTTTAGACATTGTAAGTAGATTTATGTTGATGTTTGCGTTGAATATTACTAATTTATATTATTATTATTATTATTATTATTATTATTATTATTATTATTATTATTATTATTATTATTATTATTATTTACTAACTAGGAGTAGTCACACAAGTAATCATCAAAGATTTGTTTGAGGACAACTTGTAATGTTCTCTGGAGTCTGAGTGACAACAAGTCTCCCCAGATTTCCAGTATTCTCCATCTCTTTCGATATCCTTTGTAGATGAATTTGCGTTATCACAACAGCCGCTTATCATTGATTTCTCGTTAGCAGCGACCATTGATCGTCACTGGAATTTGGATGGCAATAAGCCTCCTCAAAGTTCCAGTCCTCTTTGCACTCAACCATTAGAGGTTTTGCTAGTGCTTTTTCTCGTGGGTCTTCCCATCCTCCTTGACCCTCACTTGTTTAGTGTGGCATTAGTTTATGGTAACACGAGAGAAATAAAACAGGGTGGGGGCAGCTTACATTGTGCAGTTTCAGGTTTCATGATTCCATGTGGTGTTTCTTTATGTTTTTTCTCTATAGTAGTTTCTATATATCTAGTTACCGCCTGTGGATCATGCGTTTTAGTACCGCGTTCAAAGGTTTTCCTTCGATATCAGCTGTTTTCATTAATTTTATAAATTGTATTTTCTTACTCACCCCTCTGATTCCAATCTCTCCCATTCTTTTTTCCAAATTTTTTTGTATTGTTCTGGGTGATCCTTCTATTAATGGTGTTATCTTGACTTTATTATTGGCTAACAAAGAGCTTTCACATAGGTTATCAAAGATCTCACCTTGAAAACAACCTGTGTTGTTCCCTGGAAACTGAATGACAAGTCTCCCAATATTTTCAGTACTTTCCACCTCTTTCGATAACATTTGAAAATAAATTTACGTTATCATTACAGCCGCTTACCATTGATTTCACGCTGGCAGCGGTCATTGTTCTCCAGTGGAATTTGAGTAGCAATAAGCACTTGTTTAGCGGAGGTCTGGTTAGTGCTTTCTCCTCGATCTTTCCATCCTTCTTGACCCTTCTCGACTATTTGCATCACTCTTTTAAGAGGGGCGGTGATGAGCAATGGGAAGGGGATGGGTGAAGGATGAGGAACTTGTAGATATGCAGCTTCAATGTTTTTGCTTCCCTGTAATGCTTCTACATGTTTTGCCTCTGCAGCAGTTTGTCTGGTCCGCTCATGTGTATTAATCTCCGCATTCAAGGGCTTTATTTCAGTTGTTTTCATTATCGTTATTCGCTGTATCTTTGCAGCCATTCCTCTGATTCC
>NC_136493.1:131518893-131663893 GCF_053919585.1 Euprymna scolopes | reverse complement strand
ACCCGAAAAGACTAAAACGAAAAATCACAATACTAAAATCCAAGAATCCAAAAAATAAATATCAAAATAGAATGAAAGCACCCCTACCCTTATTTCAGAAGAGCTAGTCCCCCTCCCCACACATACACATTAGTAACGACCTCGGATCACAGCCGCCTTCCTAAGGAAGCAAATAACCCCAAAATACTATAAAACAATATACACATTCCCAAACCAATAAAAGCAAACACACACACGTACACACTCGCGCGCGCACACCCACACCCACACACCCTACCCTACCCTAAAGGAAAAGAAAAAACATTAGGAGAAAGAGATAGCGACTACAACCAGGTCAAAGGTCTCCCTCACAAGCCCAATAAAATTGCTATTTCTTTGTCCATTGTTCATCGTTACTAATAAGTATCGTTGTGCAATTCTTCATTATTATATCGATATCGCCTTCCGGGATATTCGTAGAGTTTTTGGCAAACTCAATTGTTTTTATGAAAAGTTCCTTAGTGATCCATAATGTTGAATTGCACAAAGACATTTTTTTTCTTATCGTCAGTATTGGTGAACCTCCTGATCGAAATACAATCTGAACTAACGAATTAACACCTTAGACTCGCCACATCTTCATCTTACGCCGGCACGCGCTTTTACCTTCGGTCCTCGCCACGTGGTACATTTTTTCTCTTCTTTTTTTCCTTTCTCTTCCTCCGATGTAACGTCACATCGCGCACCGGCTTAGTCATTTACATACTCGTCATCCGGCGTCTGCTGCTGCTAATCTGCGTCAGTTACATACTTTTCTATGCCCCAAAAATTCTTTACAAGAATTTATTAAAATCTACGTCGATGTAATAAAAGAAATGAATAAAAAGAAAAAATCTCAAAAGTTCACACAAAAAACATGCATAAATAAACCCAAATAAAATGTCTTAGTATATAGTTTGTTCAGTCTTTTCATTTTACCCTTTTCATTTTACCCTTTTCATTTTACCTTTTTCATTTTACCCTTTTCATTTTACCCTTTTCATTTTACCTTTTTCATTTTACCTTTTTCATTTTACCCTTTTTCATTTTACCCTTTTCATTTTACCCTTTTCATTTTACCCTTTTCATTTTACCTTTTTCATTTTACCCTTTTCATTTTACCCTTTTCATTTTACCTTTTTCATTTTACCCTTTTCATTTTACCCTTTTCATTTTACCCTTTTCATTTTACCCTTTTCATTTTACCTTTTTCATTTTACCCTTTTCATTTTACCTTTTTCATTTTACCCTTTTCATTTTACCTTTTTCATTTTACCCTTTTCATTTTACCCTTTTCATTTTACCTTTTTCATTTTACCCTTTTCATTTTACCTTTTTCATTTTACCCTTTTCATTTTACCTTTTTCATTTTACCCTTTTCATTTTACCCTTTTCATTTTACCTTTTTCATTTTACCCTTTTCATTTTACCTTTTTCATTTTACCCTTTTCATTTTACCTTTTTCATTTTACCCTTTTCATTTTACCTTTTTCATTTTACCTTTTTCATTTTACCCTTTTCATTTTACCTTTTTCATTTTACCCTTTTCATTTTACCCTTTTCATTTTACCCTTTTCATTTTACCCTTTTCATTTTACCTTTTTCATTTTACCCTTTTCATTTTACCTTTTTCATTTTACCTTTTTCATTTTACCCTTTTCATTTTACCCTTTTCATTTTACCCTTTTCATTTTACCCTTTTCATTTTACCTTTTTCATTTTACCCTTTTCATTTTACCTTTTTCATTTTACCCTTTTCATTTTACCCTTTTCATTTTACCCTTTTCATTTTACCTTTTTCATTTTACCCTTTTCATTTTACCTTTTTCATTTTACCCTTTTCATTTTACCTTTTTCATTTTACCCTTTTCATTTTACCTTTTTCATTTTACCCTTTTTCGTTTTACCCTTTTCATTTTACCCTTTTCATTTTACCCTTTTCATTTTACCTTTTTCATTTTACCTTTTTCATTTTACCCTTTTCATTTTACCCTTTTCATTTTACCCTTTTCATTTTACCTTTTTCATTTTACCCTTTTCATTTTACCCTTTTCATTTTACCTTTTTCATTTTACCTTTTTCATTTTACCCTTTTCATTTTACCCTTTTCATTTTACCCTTTTCATTTTACCTTTTTCATTTTACCCTTTTCATTTTACCCTTTTCATTTTACCCTTTTCCTCGTCAGAAATTCCTTTATTTAATCATCCTATTTCTTTTTGTTTTATTTGCAAAAACAAAAGAGTTCCAACATATTTTTCTAAATATTTAAAGACAGCGTTTTAATACGTTGAAAAGGGAAGAAATTCAGTTAATTGTTTAAATAGTGATAATGTAGTTATTTTGTATTTTCAGAAATTTCACTGATCAGTGCCGAAATGTTTCAGCTTTATTGTCCAAAATTAAAGTATTGAATATGTTACAAAACCAAGTAAATCGAGACGAATCCAATCCCATTGAATAGTCTTTGATGATTGTTGGTCATGCGTCGGTAATTCCCCCAAACTAAAACGGGATATTTTTATTTTAATAATTAATTCAGTTTATTGCTTCTTGACAGGCTTCATAATATATGTGTTATATAGTAAACTGTATTCAAATATTCGTTTATAATTTTTTCTATCGTGTGATTTTTTTTTTTCATTCTTTATTTTCTCTTATCCATCCTATCAGTCAGAACAGTGTTATTTCTCCTCTCGCTCGTTTGATAGATTTTCACGTCAACTTCCCAAATAATTTTATTTAAGTTAAAACTTCCTCTTCGAAATTCTTGACTAAACTAGTAAGCATAACATATTGCTTAGCTCTATGACGTCACATATTTGAGACAACACTAGTTAATCTAACCTTTTGTTTAGTCCAACGACTCCTTTTTGTCTCTTAACTGCTCAACCATCTTTGTCGTGATTATTCAAAACACTTACAATTGACTTCTTACTCAAAGGGTCCGAGACATTATCCGTGCCACCGACTTAATCGGATACCAACATATGCAACAGTTATTTAATATTCCTCTTCTTGTCACATTCCAATACTACCCCTTTATTATTTGTCTTCCAACATCTTCCAACACAAGCATTCTGTTTATTCATTTATTACTTATACTTTCCACTAACCTACTTCGTTCGTAAACCGAACCATTAACTTCCATGCCCATTTCATCAATCACCGGGAAATCTGATTCGTTTTTCGAATTCTTTTGGCAACGTTCGAGCTGTCTATGAACAAATTTGTCGTTATCAACAACTCCATTTCTGTACCTGAGAATTGTAAGTAATGCTTAGTGGACACTTATCTTTCTACCACAGCAGCGTCTTTTTCTCTCAAAGAGCTCTCGCTTTAGGATTAAAGAACAAGGTTCCGGTAACGTCAAGTGTCTTACTTGACCACCAAGCCATTTTGTCTGCCATTAGTTTTTAAATTAAAGATGACTTTAAAGATTTATATTTCTGTAATCGCTATTAGATTTATAAGAATTCAAGTAACAAAATATCAAAAATATAACGACGCCAGATACGGTTCAAAAACTTACAGACAAAAAATATTTATAAATCACTCAACATAGCCCGAGGTAAGAATTATACATTTTTTTTTAATTTTAAAACTGTCATAATCCGTAAAATAATAATAAAAAGAAACTGGAGATATTTTGTATGCTTAGCTGGGAGTTGGATATACTTGAACAGACTAAATACAAAATAATAAGATTATACATATGTTCATTTCTAAATGTTTAATTCTAAATTCCGATTTAAATCTTCCTATGATAAAGGCGCATCAAACTATTTTCCCTGTAATATTACATAACATATTCGTACTAAAAGAACTTTTGTCGTTCACATTAAATATAATATTGACGGTGAACATAAAAAAAACCCTACACAACTAAAAATATGACAGACAAAACAGGAGAAAAAATTCGAAAGTGAAGCAGAAAAGAGAAAACAAAAACGAATTATATTACTCACAGCGTGGTGCAATTTATTATTATTATTATTATTATTATTATTATTATTATTATTATTATTATTATCATTATTATTATTATTATTATTACTATTATTTTCTTCTTTCTCGGCTTGGTTTCGTCCTAATATCTTTTCTTTGCGACTGCATTATCTCCCGTGGTGAACTTTTTTCTTTTTTTTTCCTCATTCTGAACGTTTTTGTAGAAAAGACCGTATGCGACGTGGTCGTTAATCTTTTTCAACAGTGTCGTTACATTTTAACACTCGGACCCAACACGTTGTATCTGTGACAGTCGCAAGGAAACAAAGAAGAAGAAAAAAAAGAAATTCGACTCGTCTTCTTTTTCAGTTTTTTCAAAAGGCATTTATTACATTACTTTCTAAAGAACGCCGACATTTTACTTTTTCAGTCCCTCTCGCCCCGACATGTGCTGAAAATACTTTGCTGTGTCAAACACGTGCTTTAAAAGTATCTCACGACATCTGGCCACCCATCCATGTCATGCCGGCACGGTTTGCCATCCCTCTCTATGTGGTGCACTTTTCTCTCCTTTTTTCTTTCATTTCTCTTCCTCCGCTGTGACGACACATCGCGCACAGGTTTGGTCATTTACATACATGTCATGTGGTTGCTGCTAACCCGCGTCAGCGACTCTGTTACAAATGATTTTATTGTTTCTATATCTAACCTTCAAATCGCGATATATACCCCCTCTTTAAAATATTCCAGACTAAAATTATTTTTTGAGGGCACGGTTTTCAAATAAACTATATTTCTAATTAAAGATTTTTCTTGTAGCAAGCATTCTTTTTATCTATACAACTACTGTCATTATTATTGTTATTGTTATCGTATGTATTAGTAATTCATTATTATTACGGTTTAATATATGTCTTTTATCACTCTTAATTATTTCTCAAAGCTATGCTACTATAACTAAGTTGAAAAGTAATTTTTATCAAATATTTTATGCAGAGGATTATTTACCGGAAATGCCCATTTAAAAGATTAAGAAGCATATGACCAATTTTGGATTTAACTAAATGGTGGAGTATACCAAATAATTTTCCGTTTTCTGTTTTTCCTTCTAATGTTATTATTTCTTCTGCGATACTCAATGTTAGTGTTAACATAACTACTGTTTCTAAGGCGTTTTTGTATGTGTAACTATTTAATAGATAATAATATTTAGATACGTTTAATAATTAAATAGGGATGATTTCACTTGGGATTAACATATATTGGGTTATATTTTTCTGTCGTATATATTTATATATGTGCTAGTTAGGTTAAATGCAACATCTAAGAAATTGGTAATCTTAATTTCTTATGTGATCTAAGTTTTTCATAGTTTCGTGTATAAACCTTTTAATTCTTTCAATTTTGAGTTATAGATTGGGGCCCTGCGATTAACTACAATAAGAATCGAGGACATTTGCTTGTTTAACCATGCAGTTCCCATAGTTACCAAATAGATACAAATCAAATATTTGACAAAGAAGGGAATAGCTGTAACAATAATAATCAGAACTAAGAGCTAATATTCGAAATAATGATAAGTTAAATGAAGATAAGTTAAATAATATTTGGAGCAAATGGAAAATAAACAATAAAACAAAATTGACGGGAGTGAAATTGTAAACAAATGACAATCAATTTGAATTAAGAATTTACGATAAAAAAATAAGTTCAGACAACAACAAAGGTTAGGCTTCAATACGAATGCGGAAAGATGATGCAATCAAGTTTCTGAACGGAGAAATATTTTACTTCTTAGGAAGCTAAGAGGACGCTATAGCAAAATGTAAAACTCGCAAGAAGAGCTGGCCGGACGTGCGACTTGACGTGAATCTGTTGAAGACTGAAAATAAACCTACGGTTGAAATATAACCAGAAGTTGTATTGGTCTTACTTCTCATGCAACTAAGCTAAAGAAGTCTTTATTTCAGCGTCCACAAGACGATGTAAACTAGTAGCAAGAAGAAAAGGCGACGAAACTTTGAAGAGTTATGTCCCTTTGTTTTTGCACTACGTAATCTTGGTGCTAGTGAATTGTCATGTTTATTGATGTTCCTGTGAAATATCCGTTGTTGTATAAGTACACGTCGCACTCACACACGCATTAATATATTGAACGAGTACAGACAATTATATACACTCCATGATAATGAATCGATGTATACATGAATAAACAATTATATACACATAATGGCAACGCAAAATTAGATTATATATTCATGGTAACACATTGATTGACGACTATATGACATGTCGTTGTCGTGCAGATATTATACATACATTTAAAAACATGCAATGGAGACTATATAAACACCACTATGCGGTTTTTACAGTTTTTACAGGTAAATAAGAACTAAAAACTATTTAATCAATCGTTAGAAAATATTCTTTTCTTTTCATTGCTTTGACTCTCGAGTATATATCCGAAACGGTCAAGCACAGCTAATCAATCGAGAACCACATCGCTTTATCTAAAAGCATATAAAATATTAACTGATACATACTCGAGAGTCAAAATATTCTGTCATCACAACCCTATTAATCATTAATGTATTCCCCATTCGTGTTCACAACTTTTTCTCAAAGTTCAACAAGATTTTCGACACTATTTTTCTGTAGACATCATTTGATTTTTGCTGAAACTATAATAAATAAAATATAACAAATGAATTTTTAAAACAATATACTTAAAAAGAAAAAACGGTAAGAACTTAGTTGTCAACGCAATAATTAATTAAGTTCAAATATATTGATGATATGAACTTTAAACCAATACTTTTACAAATATATACAGAGAGAGTTCTGGAAATTTTTCAACCTTTAAAACTACATGAGATTATAAACACACACACACACACACACACACACACACACACACACACACACACACACATATATATATATATATAAAAGTGAACGTGTCTGTGTGTCTGTCTGTCTGACTATCTGTGTGTCTGTGTACATTTCCCTATGCAATAACTCTGTCAATTTTTAGTCTACAGACTCGAAATTTGATATACAGGGTACTGAGATTTGGGAAAATCTATGTGATCGGATTTCGGCCAAAAAGTTGGTGCTAAGGGGTCAAAGTTCACCGATTTGACCTTTGAAAACTCTACCAAACTCCACCGACAATTTTGGGTCTAACCACTTGAAATTTTAGATATAGATTAATTGGATATGGATCTAACCTAATAACTTGATTTGAGCCCAAAACAATAAATGTTAAGGGCCCATAATAGAGAGAAAGAAAATTAAAACTGTAAATTGAACTTTACAATCAAAATTTATTGTTCGACTGAATACTCCAAAAAACAATTTACAAAGTTCTTATTCCGCGGAGTTTCAAATAATGCTATTCTTGTTATTCTTCTTATCAGATGACATAAAAAAATCAGCAAATTATATTTGTAGCAATGCTAAAATTTGCTAGTTAAGACATTAAGTGAAACCGCAATTTATTGTAGTTATAAATTGCCAAATATATATATATATATATATATATATATACATACTAGCGGGGGACGCCTAGCTTCATCCGGTCATAAAATATGCTTAAATATATTTTAATTCATGTAGATTTAGCATTTATTATTACTAGACCCGTTCCCTATTAAATATTATATTGTACCTAACATATATGGTACTGATTTCAAAAGTTAAAAAAAAAGTTACGTGGGTTCCTTCAGCTAGAATCGAAGCCAAAACATTTAGCGCTTCAGACGTGTACCCTACAGTTTGAGCTATAAAAAAATAGATAAGAAATATTCAAAATTAAACTGCTTTAAGCTTTGAATGAATTTGCGCATGCACAAAAGTAATAGAAATATGTCGGCAAGTTGAAATGAATACTTTGCATTTCAACTTGCTGACATATTTCTGTACGCGTTATTCATCAAAACCATTCTTTGTGTATGATTCCTATTTCCTGTTGTGTGATCAATAGTTTTAAGAATTTATTGGTTAAATATTTACACACAGACAGACAGTTGAAGAAAGGTCACCTAATGGTCTACTTGTGTTGCATGTCTGTTACCCTGCATAACCTCTTGTTCAGCCCCTCCTCACCTAACTGAAACTCTTTAAAAACATGATGACAGTTCATCCAAAAAATAAGCTTAAACCAGGCCTAGGGGCAAACAAATCCAACTCGCCTCCTCCCTTGAGGCTTGTATTCACTAACATCCGTGGGCTTAGAACTAACTTAGCTGATGTTGAAGCATTTCTCCTAACAAATACCCCGGATATCTTAGCACTAAGCGAGACTAACCTACACTCCTCCATCCCCTCTAACTACTTTAACATGCCTGGCTATCTCCCACTCTGCCGTAAGGACTCTGATAGACATATGCACGGACTTGGAGTCTACATTCGTAACACCCTCCCCCTGACTAGAGAAACAAACCTAGAAACGGACGATCAAGACTTTATGTGCTTTAGACTAAACATTACAACACAACATTAGCTACTTTTATTTTCTCTACCGCTCTCCCTCGACCCAGGACTGCACCATAATAAACAAAGTCTCTGACAGCATAGACACAGCAATCTCCCTTGACACTAGCGCACAAGTACATGTATTTGGTGATCACATAAACTGGCTTGGATTCTCTACTCACACAGATACAGCGGGCAGCACAACACATAGTTTTGCTATATATAACTCCCTATCACAAATGGTTACGTTTCCAACCCGTTTCCCTGACCAGCAAGAACAACAAGCATCACTTCTAGATCTGTTTCTGACTACAGTTCCCGAGGATTGTACAACAAATGCTGACAGCCCACTCGGGAACGCTGACCATGCAGTGATAATGGTAGAAATCGCCCTAAATTCTAGACCCAAAACTGAAGAGCCAGTGCTCAAAACAACGAAATATTATAAAAAGGCTGACCGGGAAGCTATCAGAGATCTTATCAGAGATGCCCCATGGGGAAATATTTTTTCTCTTCCTGCTGAACAGTGCGCAAATGAGACCACTGAATGGTTCAAAACAGCAATGGAAGCACATGTTCCCACGCGGAAATTCTATAGCAAGCCACACTCTCCCCAATGGTTTACTTCGACTTGCGCAACTGCCATTGCTCAAAGGCAGCATGCATACCGCAGATTTAACCGACATAAGTCCAGTTCAAACAAACAGAAGTATATAGAAGCTAGAAGTAACGTTAAGAAAGAAATAGCGACAGCTAAGAGAGAATTTACTGAAACCACTAAAAAACGCATCGAAGCACAAAAATTAGGAAATCGTGACTTATGGGAAATCTACAGCAGTGTAGTAAATAATGGGCAATCAACAATTCCCCCGCTAACCAACAATCACGAGGTTGTTTGCTCAGCAACCGAAAAGGCTAATATGCTTGCCAGCCGGTTTGTCTCGAACTCCACACTGGACCCTACCAACCACCCCCTGCCTGACTTTCCTTTGCAGACAGACGCCACGCTAGACGATCTAAAAATCACCCCTGCTCAGGTACACGCTATCATAAAAAACCTTGACACTTCAAAAGCATGTGGACCTGATCTCATCCCAGCTGTGCTATTAAAAAAGTGCTCAGCCGAAGTAGCCCCAGTTCTCTCCAAAATCTACAACAAATGCCTTAATGAATCATGCTTTCCGGGCTGTTGGAAAACTGCTTCTGTGGTACCAATATTCAAGAATTCTGGCGGAAGGACTGACCCATCAAATTATCGCCCCATTAGCCTCCTCCCACTTTTCGCCAAAATATTTGAGACCATAATTAACCAGGCTCTAGTCCGGCACCTTACAGATGCTAAACTTCTGACTGACAAACAATATGGATTTAGACATGCCCGCTCCACAGCTGACATCCTCACTGTAATCTCTGAACGTATATACCATTCACTGGACAAAGCGGGGGAGGGCAGAGCGGTAGCTCTAGATATATCTAAGGCTTTTGACATGGTATGGCACAAGGGTCTCCTCAGGAAAATTAAATTATACGGTATCACTGGAAGAATACTTAACATAATTAGGTCCTTCTTACATAAGAAAAAAATCCAGGTTGTCCTCGACGGTCGTACGTCTAAACAGTGGGATATAAATGCGGGAGTGCCTCAGGGGTCTATCGTTGGACCTATATTGTTCCTAATATTTATTAATGACCTCCCCGACAAAACTGCCTCTGAGATGGGTATATATGCTGATGACACTACACTCTATAACAGGCATGACAGGAAACAAATGAACACATATCTAAAGAAATGGCAAAAACACTAGAGGATGACCTCCAATCTGTAGTGGAATGGGGACATAAATGGATGGTCACATTCAATGCTGCCAAGACTAAACTGGTTTCCTTCAATAATTACAAGAAACCTTCTCAACCACCAATAGCAATGGCCAGTGACTCCCTGTCTGAGAGTACATCTTTCAAACTGCTTGACCTAACGTTCACAGGAAACATGAGCTGGAACAATTATATTGAAAACATTGCCAGGGCCGCTGCGAAAAGGTAGGCTCTCTCTACCGTGCTAGAAAACTACTGACACCTGAAAGTATCCTGTACCTCTACAAGGCCACCATTCGCCCATGTATGGAGTATTGTTGTCACATTTGGGCTGGTGCATCTGCTACTAGTCTCTCGCTCCTAGACAAGGTTAAAAAAAGAGTCGCCAATCTGATAGGCTATGAACTGGCATCTAAGCTTCAGCCTCTGTCCCATCGACGAAACGTTGCATCCCTCTGCCTGTTCTACAAGTATTTTAATGGTGAATGCTCTGACGAACTGCAGACACTTGTGCCCCCACGATGTAGACACCCTGGACAAACCCGACAGGCAGCTAAATCCCACCCCCACACAGTAGAGATCCCTAGATGCAAAAGATATTTCTACTCCAGTAGTTTCTTCCCCAGAACCGCTAGACTCTGGAATTCCATTCCAAGTTCCTGCTTCCCCAACTGTACTGACATGCAGAAGTTCAAGTGCAACGTGAACCGACATCTTGCTGCCCAAATCCCAACATAGCGCCCGAGTAGTTGCTGCCCCTGATAGTAGCCCCCTACACCAAAGTGGCAATGCGTCTTGTTTGGGGTGAAAAAGTAATAAAAAAAAAAGACACACGCAGAATACATCTATCTATCTATCTATCTATCTATATATATATATATATATATATATATATATATATATATATGTAGTCATCCACATACAGTACAGTTTCGCTGTTTCACCGCTCATCAGTGCGGCTAGACAAGGAATTACCTCAAGCCAGGATTGAAACCGACCGCCCATATAACAGTCGGAGATTTTAACCGTTACGCTATCCCGCTGCTGCTATATGGGTAGTGAATTAACAATGTTTTGACATTGTCCAAATACCTAAGCTCAATTTGTTTACCCAAAGAGCATCACTTAATACGCTAATGATAATTTGTATACCACTTCGTATAATTTGTATATATATATATATATATATATATATATATATATATATATATATATATATATATATATATATATATATATATATTCAGTATTTAGTCAATAATGCTCAATACTAAAACTAAGAGTAAGAGAAATTGGAAACAAAGAGATGACTGAGACTATTCAACCGACGGTAATTACGAAAACAGTTTAAATCTTCGAATGCGGAAACCAATCCTCATAAACTGCGAACGCTAACCAGCCACATGGAAGTTACTATAGGCGGAAAGCAAAAAAAAAAAAAAAAAAAAAACATGGAAAGACACCACCACATGATCCCAAAGGGAACTGAAATTTCAAGAAATTCCATAAATTTCCCCCTCCGTCTAAAAAAAAAAAAAAAGAAAAGAAAAAAGAAACCACAATGTGATGATACTAACTTCATCTGATATCACGCAAAATATTCATGAAGGGTAAAGGAGGATGGAAAGATCTGGGAAAGAGATCCCTAACCTAACATCCACTGGAAAGGACACCAGTGATGTTTTTTTTGCCACCTAAATCCCAAAGAAGACCAGTGCTCGTTGTCAGCAAGAAATCCACGATAAGCAGCTGTTGCAATATCGTAAGATCATTTTTTTTTATTTTAACCTGAGGTTCGACCGCCCGAATCTTCTCAGAGAAATGCAATATCATATCTAAACCAGAAAATATATATTGTTCGAATAACATTAGATTTTCTTTTAATATCCTGCGTTTTACGTCAGAGAAAGAGAGAGAGAGAGAGAGAGAGAGAGAGAGAGAGAGAGAGAGAGAGTGTGTGTGTGTGTGTGTGTGTGTGTGAGAGAGAGAGAGAGAGAGAGAGAGAATTCTGTGCTGATGTGAAAAGAAAAAAAGATGAAGAATTACGCATCCTGAAGATTTAATGAAAATCAAATTCGTATTTTAGTATATATTCTAAGATAGGGTATATAATTCCATTTACTAGATTAAAAAAAAAAAAGAAAGAAAGAAAGAAACCATCAAGATAATTAACAAGTGATGATATCACTAATAATAATTAACCTTTCGAGCGTTCTTTAACACGGCTTGCCCGGACCAAGTTTGTGTCTTTCTATAAGCCGTTATTTTGAATCGATAATAATGAGAGAGAGAGAGAGAGAGAGATAGAGAGAGAGAGAGAGAGAGAGAGAGAGAGAGAGAGAGAGCTCGAGCTCCTGGTGTACTGCTTTTACCTTAAAGAGAGAGAGACAGAGAGGGAGAGAGAGAGAGGGAGAGAGAGAGTGGGGGGAGAGAGAGAGCTCCTGGTGTACTGCTTTTACCTTAAAGAGAGAGAGAGAGAGAGAGAGAGAGAGAGAGAGAGAGAGAGAGAGAGAGAGAGAACCAGAGAGCATTTGTGTACTGCTGTGTGTCGATTTTTCCTTACGACTCGGTGTGACATGCACTTTTAAATCAAATCCGAATGTATCGGAACCGGGAAGAAAAGGAAAGTCCAAGGAAGGGAAAGCGAGGAAGAGGGTTAAAAAAATAAAAAAAATTATACAACAGGAACGCCCGCAAAATTTCATGTATTTTTTTTTTTTTACAGCGTTTTAAGCACGTATTTAACTGCATGTTAAATACGCTAAAATACAGTGCGAAACATTATCTTAATTTAAAAATGTGAAGATCGATTTTTTATTATTTTCATCGTTCACACCCCTACCTTTTTACTCCCTATCTTTTTAACCCCCCCCCCCCACACTTTTCGCTTCTTTGGTACGACAGGAACGCATAAAAAAATAAATGTTTTCTTTGTGATTAGAAAGTAAATATGAGCTATAACTGACTTTTATGTGCTTCAATACCGGAAATATCACGACCTAACGCGAGACTACCTATTCAACTCAACTCAACGGTCGTTAAATACCGACAACATTTCTTTGTATTCATTTTCTCGTACAATATATTCTTTCTACCTTACCTGTTGTTCGCGTCTTTAATACCCTTTTCCTATGCCACAATATTAATAATAATTATCAAGAAAAGTTTTAGTAGGTGATTTCTTAGTAATTAATTAGTTAACAGCTGTACAGATAAGGAGTAATATTACAATTATTGGTTTATTTTCCCTAATCAAACCATCATTTATTTTCAATGGGTAAATCATTTTGTTAATGATTTTATTATTTTTCTTCACTTGTTTTGCAAGATTAAAAATTAAAATGATAACCTATACGTCTACAAAGCTACCATACCTTCATGTATGGAATACTGTTGCCACATTTGGGCTAGTGCATCTACCATTAATCGCCCATTCTTAGACAGCCTCCCCCCCAAAAAAAAAGGAATCGTAACGTGGTCAGGCCGTTACTTTTTAACGGTGTCGGTATAGTTCAAACCTCTCTCGGACCCCCCCCCCCACGCCGTTTGGTGCTATCGCAAAAGAACAAACAAACAATACAGGAAAGAAACAAAAATCCAACAAAAATAAAAAAATCCGATTCGGTAATGTTTTTAAAACTGATAACGAAATGCATTTATTTGCGGTTCTTCCAAAACAACGCATTTCGTTATTTTTTCAAAGTCTCTTCGCACACGCATGTGCGCTTTTTAAAAGTCTCCGTCGCTGCCACCCCATGCCAGCGCTTTCTCGCCCTCAACATCCACAAGTCTATCCTGCTTGACGCGCACATTGCTTCTCTTTCAAAGGACAACACGTGATACGTGTTGTCCTTTTTTCTCTTTTTCTTGTAACGCAAGCTCGTGCACGCTTGCTAATTTGCATATGTGCTTTAACGGCTGCCGTTGCTAATATTTTTCCCACGCGCCCATATGCGCACTGTTACAAAATTTCAAATCTATGATAATAAGTCACTCATTCTCGGCAAAAACCCAACTTTTGTCCCAATGCCGCAATGCTGCATTCCTTGTCTATTTTACAGATATATTAATGGGCTTTGCTCTGACGAAGTCATAACCGTTGTGACTCCTTGGCGTAAATACCCATGACTCACTGTTGACGTCCCTAGATACCGAAAAGCATTCTACTCTAATCGTTTCTTTCCTTGAATTGCTACATTTTGGAATTCCCTTCATGCTTCTTGTTTTCCTAACTGTACTAACATGCAGAAATTTAAATGTAATGTAAACAGACATCACATTGCTCAATCTCCTCCACCCCACAGTCACCTGTTAGACACGATCTCAAAGATAAGCCCCTTACGTACAATGCGTATTGTTTGAGATGAAAAAAAGTAAAAAAATGAAGCATAATTATTAATATAAAAGCCAAGTATGTCCAAGGATGGAGTACTGCTGCCACATCTGGACAGGAGCTGCTAAAAACAGCATATCCTGCCTTGACAGAGTACAAAATAGACTTCGTGGCTTAATGGGGGATACACTTTTCTCTTCCCTGCAACCTTTATCCCACAGAAGAGACGTTGCGAGCCTTTGTTTTATCGTTATTTCCATAGCAAGTGCTCGTCTGAGTTCCAATCTCTGGTCCCCCCCTCACCAATCTTTCACGAAAAACACTCGTCTAGCTTAAACCACTGTCAAAAATTTTCCCCATTTTTTTTTAATATATTCCTAAATCAAATGTAGATTCCATGAACAAAGCTTCTTTCTTAGAAGTGCACGCCTGTGGAACTCTCTTCCGTTTACCTGTTTCCCACCTGACTACAACTTGGATGTCTTAAAGTCCAACATAAACAAATTCCTGATAAACCGCCCACTTAAGTAAGACACTTTATCAAATCTTCATTACTAACGATTACTACGATATTATCCCATTGATTACTATACACGCGATAACCCTTATCCATGAGTGGCCTCCGGGCCTTGATAAGTTGTGAATATCATGTACAAAAAAAAAAAAAAGATAAAATCCGACGATATGAGATTAAAATAGAGGCGAAGAGACCGCAAGGCTGGACCCTTCGCCCGTCTTGTGCAGGCTTTCTCAAAAGAGATTGTCATTGCCCATTCTTGAAAAAGCTTGCATAAGACGGGCGAAATATCGAAAACAAAGTATATAATGTTGCCGTACTTTTTCCCCCCATTTTTCTTGTTATAAGTAAAAATAAAGGAAAATAACTCTAACAAAAATTTTTTAAAAAATGGGACTGTTTCTCCTGGTAGACAGAACAGACTCACATATTTACAATATCGTTTTTGTAAAGTTATAATTTTTCTACTGTTAAAAACTACTTTCACGCTCATACGAAATGCTGTTGGTAATGCTCATAACTAGCAGCAAATGACACCATACTCACGAACACAACAATTAACGATGGGTTCGAGATAATTAAGGATTTAAAAAAAATATTTTCCTATGGCTACATGGTGACTCAAAAAATCTAACGTATATCTTCTTATTATAAATTTTCCTAATGTCTGTCTGTGGGTGTGTTTGTGTGACGCGGTTTATCTCAGCCTACAGGCAATCCACCCAGGCAAGTAAGGTACTGAAATGAAGCTTATGACCCAGCGGATGTTTTAATGATATTCATATTCATGTTTGGTGTATGGAAATGCAAAAAAAAAAAAAAAAAAAAAATTGCAAAAAAAAAAATACGATTTATTAAACAACGTTTTATTTACTGGATATTTTTCCGGTACAAGGACCCAAGTTTGCCCAGCTGGGCAAACTTGGGTTCTTGTTTTTAAAAAAATTTATGGAATATTTTGTGCACAAACAAAAAAGAAAACGGAATTATTTTCGTCATAGATCCTAATTTGTTGGAAAAAATCTTTAGAAGTACATAATTTTTACAGACATTTCAACGTGAATTCAACGGGAAAGATGATGGCTGAAAATTACGTTTGTTACTTCGAAAACTGTGTACAACGGAACACCAACACTATACAAATTTTATTTTACGTAAAAGACCAGAAGATTTCACATTTAACGAAACGGTAGCGCAGTTAACGGACATTTTGGGGGAGTTATCATCATTATTTCACATCTGTTATAATTGTTTGAAATTAAAGAAAAGTGATAACAATTGTTTTGTTAATTATGCTGGAATTGTGAACGTATAAGGCGAAAATTTAAGGCTGAAATTGCTGACATAGTGGTGTCTGATTACGATTTTCTGTTAATTTCAATGTTTTGCAACCAGTTGTTTAGGAGTTTATCGGTTAAATATTTTTCAAACAGACACACGCATACATATATACATCTACTGTTTTATTTATATAGATTACAAACAATTTGTTTAAGACAAATTTGTTAAATGTTATTTAATAATAATAAAAAATACTGCAAATTTGATTCTTTTAAAGTTTTCCAATATCTGAATCTTGGAAGACTTTAAAAATAAGAAATCGGAGTCGGAATTGCTGGAATCCTTGGAGTTGAAATCGGAGTAGAACCATGTACCTTCCAACTTTGCGACCTTGCTAAGAACTTAAACGTATGATCTTTTAGGAGTAACATTAGCCATTAGTCGCGTGTTAATGTAACTGGGCAGGAGCTGCTAAAAAACGCCTATCCTGCCTTGACAGAGTACAAAATAGGCTTTGTGGCCTAGTGAGTGATACCCTTTTCTCTTCCCTGCAACCTCTCTCCCACAGGAGAGACGTTGCGAGCCTTCTTTGTTTTATCGTTACTACTATGGCAGGTGCTCGTCTGAACTCCAATCTCTGGTCCCCCCTCGCTAATCTTTCACGATAAACACTCGCCTAGCTGAAACCACTGTCAACAATTTTCCCCACTCCTTATCTGTGCCAAAATCAAAACGTAGATTCCATGAACAATGCTTCTTTCTTAGAAATGCACGCCCGTGGAACTCTATTCCGGTTGCCTGTTTCCCACATGACTACAACCTGGATATCTTCAATTCCAATGTGAACAAATTCCTGATGAACCGCCTCCTTAAGTAAGACACTTTATCAAATCTCCAACACTAACGTACTGTACACACAATAACCCTCATCCCCAGGTGGCTTCCGGGCCTTGATAAGTGGTGACTACCTTGTAAACCCCCCTCAAAAAAAAACTCCAATAATACACGTTCTAACATTGCACCTCCACCTCAAAATTTCCAAATATACCAAAATAAATTTTTAAAAAATCTAAAACAATGTTGGTTCTTGTTCAGAATTCTCCTATATCAAAAAAGAAAGAAAAACATCTTTATGATGTACATACTCGTGACAAAACGAAAATATCATATTCGAAAAGTCACATAACTTGATCAAGTAGTTTTATTTTTTAACTAAGAAAATTATTTTAAGCGATTAATAGGAATTCGTAGACATTACAACAAAAATATTATAAGCTTTAACTATTGCTGAGTTATCTCTTTTGTTTCTTGATATTATTTTCAAGATGGCGACGCAATACAGTCGCTCCTCTCCTACACATAAAATTTGATTTTCTTAGTTAAAAAAATTAGACTACTTGATCAATTTACGTGTTTTTGAAATATAATATTTACGGGTTACGGGTACGTACATCATTCAAATTTTTATATATATATATATATATATATATATATATATATATATATATATATATATATATATATATTATTCCTTAATTGGAATTCATTTTTGAGATGAGCATTATATATATTAATTTATTTTTATTTCGGACTATTATTCTCATCTTTATTAGTTGTTTTTTGATCTTTTATTGGTTTTGTTTATTCATAACGTTTCGGCCAACTATTCCTCTGGCCTTCGTCAGGTGGTAACCGCGACGGATAGGAACTTCGAATCTCCTAACTGCATTCTCAGCCATCACTGCCATCCGTAGTTGTTAATTTTTAAAAACATCTTTTAATCGAAAATCTTCGGATTGATAAAGATTAAGTGTTCCAATTAAGGAATATATATATATATATATATATATATATATATATATATATATAGAGAGAGAGAGAGAGAGAGAGAGAGAGAGAGAGAGAGAGAGAGAGAGAGAGATAGATAGATAGATAGATAGATAGATAGATAGATAGGTAGATAGATAGAGAGAGATGTTTTTAAAAATTAACAACTACAGATGGCAGTGATGGCTGAGAATGCAGTTAGGAGATTCGAAGTTCCTATCCGTCGCGGTTACCACCTGACGAAGGTCAGAGGAATAGTTGGCCGAAACGTTGTGAATAAACAAAAACCAATAAAAGATGAAAAACAACAACTAATAAAGATGAGAATAATAGTCCGAAATAAAAATCAATTAATTCAGATTTTTCTTTGTTTTTATTTTTTAATATAGAGGGAATTCTGAATTGCTCACATTTTAGCAAAGAATTCTTTTTCTCTGTAATTCTCAATTTTTTTATCAATTCCGAGGCGATGTTAGAGTTGGACTAAAATTGATCATTGCATTTAAAGATTATTTTAAACATATAATCTGTGTGCTTTGTCGCCCAACAGAGAAAATAATTTAAAGCTGCAAAAATGAAGTAATTAAATGATAAAACTTTTAAGAGAAAGAGGAGGTTATTTTACGTGAAACTTATTTAGGAAACTGAAACACCCACCTAAAAATAGAACAGCCGATTTAAAAAAGGATTCATCGAAAAATATTGTGCTTAATCTTTATCAATCCGAAGATTTTCGATTAAAAGATGTTTTTAAAAATGAATTTCTGTACATAAGTACGTACATAATGATTAATAAAAATATTAAATCGAACTGCGTATTGTTTACCTCTCCCTTTCTCTCTCTTTATTTCTTTCACTCTCTCATTTTCTCTCTTTTTCGCACTCTCTTTTAGTCTCTCTCCCTTTTTTAAACCTTTTCTTTCATTCTCTTTTATTCTCTTATTTTTCTGTCTTTGTCTTTTCCACTCTCTTATCCCCTTTCCTGCCCCTTTTCCATTTTCACTCTCTATTTCTCTCTCTCTCTCTCTCTCACACACACACACACACGCACGTTCTCTGTTTCTTTTTGTTCCCGCTTTTTAACCTTTTTACTCTGTATTTTCTCTCTTTCTTTCTCCTCATCCTTTAAACTCCCTTTTTCTGCCTTTATCTCTATCACCCCCTCCTCTCTCACTCTCTTTATGAAATATATGCTTTGAATCATAATATATCATGTATAGGATTGTTATAAGGTTATTTAGTCTTCGAAAGTGGCTTATAAGGTCGGTCGTTCATGATTTCCTATAAAATGGACAAAATTGCAGCTGCTCTTTTAAGCTGTGTTTAAAAAATTCATGATTTCTTCGCGATAAAGAATTATTTATTCATTTCTGTTAAACCAGAGTAAAAATATTGCAACGTATAACAATTGTTAAAATATTAAAATAAATAATTTCATTTAAGTAATATTTGTGTTTAATTAATTTTTATACTAGTAGGACTCGTTAACCAGCGTTGCCCAGTGGTAGCCTGCCCCTCCCCGCGAAAAAAAATTAAAGTACGACTGTTGTTGTTGTTGTTATTTCCCAACCCCAACCTCCTCATGGTAGAACGGCTTTCGGAATAGACACCCTATTTTGTGATCGGGTGGTGCGCCCGAAAGTGACTGAACAGAAAAATTTGGTGATTGTAGTGTTGGTGCGTCCGTGCATACTGCTCTGGCGGGCAGGGTATGGCTCAGAGTATGGTTCAGGGTATGGTAGCTTTGTTAGCAATGCTGGTGTTTAGGTGGCGAAATACTCTCGAACCATCCATCACTTAAAAGGAAGTAAATTCATGTACTCACCTGTACGATATGATGTAAACATGTAAACGGTTACGAAAAAAAAAAAAAAAAAAAAAAGAAAGAAAATATAAAAGAATGTTTTCTTCTTAAAATAATAAACAGTAAAAATTGTGAAACAGAAATTTCATACAAGTGTGTAAGAAATTCTTTCGCGGACATTTGTAAATTTGGTGGAAATGATGCGAAAACAGCTTAATAAGCTTAGTGGCCTATTTGCGTTAAAACAAAACAATAAATCTTAGTTATAAGTGTTTAAAGTACGCTAGGCACCTCCAAAATTCACCACAGAATTACTACCCTATATGTAACTTTATTATAATTTAATATTATGAACATAACTTTTGTACAAGTTTAAAGAAGAAGGGCAAAATAAACCAGTAATAATTGTAAAAAATTTTCCATCTTACGAAAATAATGAAAGTGCAAGACGAAAATCGTGTTTACATAATTGACGCTTTAAAATAATGTTCCCATGTAGAAAGCATTCCGAACGTGAAAACATACCCGTGTTTAACAAATATAGTAAAAATCAACTGATGGTCACATTTTCGTGAAATTTTCGATAGTTGTCCATTTTTGAATGAAATAACATATAAAATGCAGTTTCCGTAAAATATATGAAGGGAAATGATTTTTAGTACGTCTCTCTCACCCGTTTTTATTTTTTCGAAATCTGAAGAATTTAAATTGATCGAAAGAAAAGTCATGTAAATCCAAGGTAATGTCGATAATTTAGAAAATAAATAAATAAATAGAAGCGAATGGATATGTAAATAAATGGCGGCATGTTTTGTAAGTGTGGAACCGTTCTTTTTATGGTGGAATATGCGAATATCCGAATAAAAAAAATATGTATGTCTCATCCAATCAGAGGTGGCGGATATGGGCAAGGGAGAAATTATTATTTAGAAGTAAGAAAGTGTAAATGTTATTGTATCTGTATATGGATATTAATCAGTTAAGAGCGGCGCAAACCCAGCAGAGTAGGAATATGTGGAGATGTCGCCGGTGTCTAGTGGGAGTAGTTGTAGTACAGAATAGGCAGGGAGAAAGATGTGATCTTCCTCTGTAGATGTGGAGATTGTGATCGTGGTGCTCCTCGGAAATAAATCTCAATTTTAATCTCACACGTAAATGTGTGTGTAATGCCGTTCTAAAGTTACATAAGATAGTGAGTAATAGGCTAGGCATAATAAATGCGGATGCGCCATGTGCGGTTGCAAACCTAGTGTAGTTTGGTCCAGAGGGAAAAAACTGCGCCTCTTTTATTATATATAGGGATATTTTGAATGTAACTTCAATTTATTTTTTAACTGCGACAGGAATAAGAAAATTTGTAGAAAAATAGTTTATAATTCTTGTGTGAATTTCTTTGGATAAAACGTTATTATTTATTTTCTCGCTTAATAGATTTATTTCCACTACGTTTTTGATCGATGTATACTTCAGCCTTTTCCATTGTAAATGAATATACGAATGAATATACGTATGAATATACGCATGAAGAAGGCCAGAGAGCATATTGAGCGAGTCGCAGTATGAATAGCAATGTCAACGCTGAAGACACTAGTCTGAAGAAAAACAAATTGGTTCACAGGTCGATCTTTGTTGTTTCCATCGACAAATTACGTCATAAATTCGGTAATTTATCAGAAATTATGTCATAAATTCGGTAATTTATCAGAAAACAATATTTTTAAATGAAAATTTAGTAGAATAAACTCCTTTCTTCAATAATGATCTGGATTTTCCAATTAGAAGCAAGAAAAAACATCATACAACTTCCTTTTCTTTTCTTTTAGAAAAATATCAAGGTGATTCCTTACAGGTTTGATATGCATTTCAATCCAATAATATTAACTGAACAACGGCGTGGGCGAAAAACATAAGCCATGCACAAATTTTCAAGCTATTTGACCGGCTAAAAACAAAACAGATCGAAAGTGTGCTACATGCCCAAATACCTTATGTATCAAATTTCAACTCCGTAGATCAAATATTCAGAGAGGAGTTTGGTAGAGAATTGTTGCATATACATACCGACAAGGTTACCAATATATATATATATATATATATATATATATATATATATATATATATATATATAATCATTTACTGTAATAATTATTGAATATTTACAGACACTAGTGTTTCATCCTTTCGGGAATCATCAGTGCAGGGTGTCACGATTAACACCGGTCGATAGATTTGAACCCGGCAACAGAAGCGATCTCTGGCTTCATTAGCAAGGACCTAATCCATTCAGCCACCGTTAACCGGGAGGAATACTGTTGAAATTTAAACATTTTTTCTTCTTTTTTTAAAACATTTTAACGTCTGTCAGAGTGATCTAATCATTATCTAATGATCTGCATATCTGAGCCAAATTTAGCGATTTTTATTTCAACTGAAAGTGCTCAACGATAAGAAACGAGTTTCTTAAAGGGACTGACATAGTTATTTATTGTATTAATTATTAAATACATACAGACACTAGTGTTTCATCCGTTTGGGAATCATCAGTGTAGAGTGTTTCTTAAAAGGGCTCACACACACACACACGCAAGCACAGACACGCACACACACACATACACACACACACACACACACACACATATATATATATATATATATAAATATATATATATATATATATATATATATATATATATATATATTATAGAGAGTAATAGACCAAAGTCTAAACGAGCAAAGCCTCAGTAAGATGAATTAACATTATAAAGTTGCTGCGCTCGGAGTATTGCATATGTATGGTAAACTTTATAAATGTAATCATCTCGATCTATATTATATTAATAGAGAAGATATCAATTTATTCACTTAATATTTACAAATAAATATTGAGAAATAAATATTTTTAGATATCGTCTCCTCGTCGGCACAAATGGAGAGGATGAGGTTAAGATTAGGAAAGAAGCCAAATTTAAACTAGCGTTTTTTAAATGATTATGGTTGGTGAACGTAGAAATTAATTAGGAAAATAAAAATAGAAATTGTGTAGCAATAACAGAAACAATTAAAGTGGAGTTGAATTTTTTTTTTTTTGTTTAGAATTTCGCCGCATTTATCTGTTCTTCAGCTTCATTTAGGGTAGAATTTTCCTGGTTATTGGATTGTATATCAACTGGGAGTTTTTTTGTTTTTTTTTGGCATAATGGTTTTCGAAGTGATAAGTTTGCCATCTCATATTTCTCACGGATGTGTTCATATTTCAAATTAAGCTTGTCAAATAGGTGTTCTCAGATGGGATGCATTTAGTAGATAACTGTATGTTCTCCCTGTGAAACATATCTGCAAGTGCTGAGAAAAGCTCTACCAAAAAGAAGGAGCTACTTATATATTATAGAGAGTAATATACCAAAGTCTAAAAGAACAAAGCCTCAGTCAAATGTAGAAATATTGCAAATATGCTGTGTTTTGCAGATATATGATAAACTAGAGCTATTGTGATAGAGAAGATGAGAGATTAAAAACTGTGAAATTATTAATTCGCTTCATAGGGAGAAACATAACAAAATCAAATTATGTGTACGATCGTTTCGGAAACGATATCCATTTATTCACTTAATATTTGCAAATAAAACAATGAGAAATAAATATTTTTAGATATCGTCAGCACAAAAGAAAATGAAACATTACATATCGAAAAACCTTCTTACGGTTTAAAAAAAACAAAAAACAACACGGAACCATTCCCATACAAAAAAAAACCATAACAAAATCAAATCATGTGTACGATCGTTCCCGAAACAATATCCATTTATTCACTTAATATTCACAAATAAAATATTTTTATTTTTCTAATTAATTTTTAGGTTCACCAGCCATATTCATTTCAAAAACACTAGTTTAAATTTGAGTTCTTTCCCAATCTTACCCCCTCCATTTGTACCGACGAGGAGACGATATCTAAAAATATTTATTTCTCAATATTATATTAATGAGTTTAAAACCAGCTTTAAAGATCCACCTTTCAGGCAACAAAGTATCTCTAATCATAATTACTGTTATTCCAGATTATACAACCTAACATTTAGTTCATATGCCTCGACTGTCTCTTAGTGATCGTCAGGAGCTTATTAATCTCCATCTTTCTGGCTTATTCAGTCGAGAAATCGGCCGCAGATTGAAATGTGTTGAGAAAACGGCACAGATGAATGTGCAAAAGCATTAAAACACCGGCAGTGTTCATGAGGCCCCTAAATCTGGTCGTACTAGAGTTACTTCTTACAGGGAAGACAATGCTATCAAGATCCGCAGCTTCAGAAAAAGATCTGAAACGGCTCCCCAAATCCAACAACAGTGTAATCTTGTTAAAAAATGCTCTCTTCCAACAGTTAAGAACAGATTGAAGGAATTTAATTTACGAGGCTGTGTTGCAAGACGCAAGCTAATGATTTCTGTAAAGAACATAAATGGCCGCCTGGACTTCGTCATATGCAATGAAGATCATTGCTCTTCATATTAGTCGAAAGTGATTTTTAGTGACAAAAGCAAGTTCAGCAGACTAGGTAGTGATGGTAGGCAGTATGTCAATCGAGGGAAGGACGAAGAATTTAATCCTAGGTGCACAGTTTCAACGCCGCAAGGTGGTGGAGCTTCAATTTTGGTGTGAGGCGTTATTAATGCATGGCTCTCGTATGCGGAGGCTCCATGTTTTGACAAGCTTCTTGGCTTGACCTTTACTCCTGTGCCTAAACCTAAATGTAGATTCCATGAACAAAGCTTCTTTCTTAGAAGTACATGCATGTGGAACTCTATTCCGTTTTTCTGCTTTCCAGCTGACTACAATATGGTCGTCTTCAAGTTCAACGTAAACAAATTACTGATGAGCCGTTAAGTAATCCAATTTACCAAATTTACACTACTAACGATTACTATGATATTGCCCCATTGACCACTATACACCCTTTAACCCTTATCCTCGAGTAGCCTTTGTGTCTTTATAAGTGGTGACACCTATGTAAAAAAAATCTTCGTATTTTGTTAAAATCTTTTCCCTCTCAGTTCTATTTAACTGCTACACCTTCCATTGTGTCGCATCGTATCGTAGCCGTCACCTGGATATCAGTTGTCTCTACTTCTGTGTGGCAGAACATGCACTTGTTGTCATTGTTGAGACCATCCATCTTAAAAGAATTGATCATGAAGCCTTGAATTTTGGCAGCCATTATAATCCTCTCCTGATAACAGTGGAGCAACCCTCTTTTTAGTCAGTCTACAGAGCCTTCATTATCTATATATTCTTGGGCCAATTCATCCAGTTTTGTCAGGGTGCATAAGGATGTGTATATATAAGTTGAAAATGAAGTAGCCTCCCGAATCGCCCGAGCCCCAAGGGGACGATGGGGGTTGACACAGTGTGCTCTTGTTAACCATGTGCTGATTTTTTTTTCAACTGAATCTTGATGGAAACCTGAGCTTAAATTAGATTTTATCGGCTCCTAACACATGGTCTTATTTCCGCGCGAAAAAAGAGGGTATTAATTGACAAAGTGTTGCGGGCATAATAGAGAACACATCACGGCGATCATTTTTGTGTTTTTCGCTAAATATGCTGGGAGTCAGTTTTTGTAAAAAAACACAAAAATCTAATTTCGTTCTTAGAAGCAGTTTTGGGGCCTAGATTTTTCCCACGCCGTCGGTCAGTTTATGTTATAGGAGTGAAATGTATGCTATATATGTTGTTATTTGTAGAGATTTAAATGCTTCCCACCTCAGCATGAGGTGACACAAGGTCGGGAAAGTGGAGATTTCAAGCAAACTTCCCTAAAGGAGGGGGGCACTCTTGCCTAGTAAAAATTGCCTGGTCATCCCCATCGGCATTCCCTGGTCAGAGCGTCTTAGGCAGCAAGCAATAAACTTACACCACCCGAAAGCTGGTTGGCAAGGACTAGGAGGGTGGACATCCTGGGTGAGACCCAGACGGCGTACCTTAGTCCAACAGGTACTGTGCCATTTCTTGGGCTGATTGTCAAGAAAGGATTCTTGACTGGTATTTTCCACTCAATCTCTAAGCAAGCGAAGCAGCAAGGAGACTCTTCCCTACAGTTCCAAATAATATAATGGAGGTAATATATAGTTACTTGTAAATCCGTATGAATAAGCATCCTACAACTGATAGCATTATTGAACAGGAACCACGCGAAGGCTGCCAGTATCGCTAAGTGGAAGTGGTACTATAAAACCAACTGGATTCGAACACTTCAGTTCGCGTCGTTATTCACTTTACCACACATATACACTTATGAAAATTCAAATTGCGGTTAAAGTCAAAATTGTCTGCTCCTTTTGACTTCCGGTTTCTGCTAATAATTTGGCTAGATAAATAGACATGGTCAGTCTGAAAAGAAAGCCATATTTAACATAGTGAAAGGTGAAAGGGACTTCACTTTATCTGATCATTAATTAGAAAGGACCATATCTTGATTGTGACCGTTATCCTCTCTGCGGAGCAGAAATAGAAAGTAAAAAAATCGCAAACAATCTGGATTATAACACAAATGACTTATAATGTTAGTTGAAGTAATGCAAAATTACTGAATTAATCAATAGAGCAAGCGTTAAGTGCCCGCAAGAACTTGCGACGAACCGACGTGTATAGTTTATCCACTATTTGTCCAACGATCGACCTCGTCAACGCGAAAACATTTTTGTTCGTTCGTATCGAACGCAAACGTTTCTGACGCCGACTCTAACAGTTTCGATGTTGCGTTGAGAAGAAAATGAAAAAAACTCGCATTGTAAATTTTTCTTTTGCTTTTCCTCTTTTTTTTTTTTTTGTTGTTGTCTCACTTTTTAGTTTGTATTTTTATCTTTTCTATCCCATTAATTCTATTTTGGGTAATCCCAGGAAATTAAATACGAAGAAGACATTGAACTACTAGCGTAGGATCAATAACTTTGTTTCATATCCAATATATATATATATATATATATATATATATATATATATATATATATATATATATATATATATATATATATATATATATATATATGATTACTTCATTTAATCACATAAATTAATATACGAAAATATAATTTTATGCGTAAATTTTCAGTATTTACTTCAACAGTGCTGAATACTTAGGTAGAGCTAGGTAGTAAGTTATGAAAATATATATGGTAATTAAGCTACACAGAATATTCCGCGTTTCATTCTCGTAAGCCTGACGAATTCCCCCGAGAATAAAACACGGAATATTATGTGTAGCTTAATTGCCATATATATATATATATATATATATATATATATATATATATATGCGTGTGTGTGTGTATGTGTTGCCATATATATATTATATGTGTGTGTTTGTTGCCATATATATATTATATATATATATATATGTGTGTGTGTGTGTGTGTGTGTGTGTGTGTGTGTGTGTGTGTGTGTGTGTGTGTGTGCGTGTGCAATGGGATAGATAGGGGTTGCTTAGTCATGGTAAAGAAAGTTCATCCAAAAGAAGGTAAACCGAGCTCTTTGAGACTGTTACTGTATCAGTTCATAGATAACGCAATAGATGGGGCTTCTGGGCTGTGCGAAAGCAACCTATCTCAAAGACGTTAAGCTTTGAATGAGAAACCTGAGAGTCTGATATGGACCAATCGTTTCATTCACTGTGCCATTGGACCCTCTGTACCTTGCTTAAAAAGTTGATTGAGTACTGTGTAAGCTACATTTCACTGTAAAGAAAGTCACGCACAGCTAATACCTTTTAGATTTTGTTATTTTCTGTTTATGTTATTCGTGTTACACGAGAGTAGAAAACCTGAAAATCTCTGAAGAATGATCACACTCAGAACCAAGTAGACAGTCACCACTAAATATATATATATATATATACATATATATATATATATATATATATATATATATATATATATATATATATATATATATATATATATATTGAGAAAAATAGAAAAGCCGAATGAAACTATTAAAATAATCAACGTTTCGTCCCTATTTCAGAGGACATCTTCAGAATATTGAAGTAAAAATGCAAGAAAAGAAAAAGTCATAGACCATACGAAAAAGAGAACAGTTTTTGAATCCTACCCATGTCGGGAAGGACAAACATATGTGTGCGTATGGGAAGGTTGGGTTGTTCAATGTCTATATATACACTTTTAAAAATGCGTTAAATAAATATGTACACTTTTTTTCTCTCTAAACTTATTCATTTTGTTGAAATATTTAAGGAAAAACGATTAACCAGGATCTGTTTTGATATTTTGTTCTTTGATTATTATTTTCCCTATGCTAGGGGCTAAATGGTAGAAGCCTTTTCTTTGCGTAATAGTATTCGTGTTTAATATTAGTGCTGATTCTAAAAGTCTTCTTTAGCACTAATATTAAACACGAATACTTTATTTTTTATACACACACACACACACACACACACACACACACACACACATATATATATATATATATATATATATATATATATATATATTTAAAAGAGTTTAGCCATCAACAATTGTGTGTTTTTCACCCTTTTATCATATTTTTATTTTAAAATATTTTTATAACGCGTTTCAAGCTTCGTTTCGCTCTCTTCAGATATTTTCATAAAAAGGTTTTTTACGAAAATATCTGAAGATAGCGAAACGAAGCTTGAAACGCGTTATAAAAATATTTTAAAATAAAAAAATGATAAAAAACATACAATTGTTGATGGCTACACTCTTTTAAATATATATTTTTTCTCTCGTTGGAACTACACAATCATCACTTTAAATATATATATATATATATATATATATATATATATATATATATATATATATATATATATATATATATATATATATATAGTAATCCACATGCAGTACTGTTTCGGTGTTTCACAGCTCATCAGTGCGGCTAGACAAGAAACTACCTCAAGCCAGGATCGAAACCTGATCGCCCAAGCGACAGTCGGAGCTTCTAACCGTTGCGCTATACGGCTACTGCTATGCGGGTAGTGAATTAACAATGTTTTGACATGTTTCGATTACCGAATGATCGAAACATGTGTAACTAAGCAGATAAAACAGTAATAAAAATATATTTGCTCTACAATAGTATTTAGCACTCTCTTAGGTTTTTACTAATTACCATTATATATATATATATATATATATTGTATTGGTATTAATTATTTGTTTGTTCAAAACAAAATATATAAGTGTGTCCACCAAAAGAGTGCTCAATGTTTAGACAGAGCCAAAATAAGTGAATTAAGAGAGATGTCCTTGGCCTGACGAAGCGATTCCCTTACTGGGTTTTCGCTGAAACATGTATGCTTATGTGTAGCCATTTGTTTGTAAACTAAATTCACTTATATATATATATATATATATATATATATATATATATATATATATATATATATATATATATGAATTAAAATCTTGTTATTGAAAATTTATTCAAATTTAAAAAAAATATTACAAACATGTAAGGAAGGAATACATAATTTTAATTATCCGACAAGCAGTACAAATAAACAAGAAAGGCCTTATTACATGGAGTTTCGAAGAATGCAATTCTTCTCATCAGAGGGAAGACATTTGCAAAATATACAATAAAATGTACAGGAATGCCTTGAATGAAACAAACAATATGAAATTAATCATACTTGCATCAAAAAAGTTATTTAACAGTTAGTAACAGTTTATGAGAGAGATTAAGAAAGCAAGAAACGGGGAAAAGGGGAGAAAAAGGATATGGTTAAAATATATACATACATATATATATATATCCAATATATACATATATATATATATATAAAATCCAATATATATATATATATATATATATATATATATATATATATATATATATATGAACTTTTTTTTCTAAAGGAAACACAAATTAAGTGAATATATATTTATATATATATCACGCGTACCACCCGAACATTCGAAGACATCACCGTTGAAAAATTGTTACTGTTATTGTTACTGCTATTTCCTTCGTTTTAACACCATGCGGCTAAGAAAAATATCCCGAAGAAGCTGCATAACGGCGAAAATTTTTGATTTTAAACAAATTAATATTTGTTTATTTTATTAAAACTCTCTGCGTTGCGTTGGCTTATAAATGTGAAACATATATTTAAAATTAAATTTTAAACTACGGAAACACAAGCGTACTATATATATATATATATATATATATATATATATATATATATATATATATATATATATATATATATTCCACATTGTCTTCCGTTTTCCTGCTTTCCGGCTGACTACAATATGGTTGTCTTCAAGTCTAACGTAAATAAGTTCTTGATGAGCCGTTCCATATAAGTTATCACATTTTCCAAATTTTCATTACTAATGATTACTATATTGTCCAATTTCTGATGTACAATCTTTAACCCTTATCCTTGAGTGGCCTCTTGGCCTTGACAATGTGGTGATGCCTATGTAAATATATATATATATATATGTATATATATATATATATATATATATAAAGAATGTCATTATTCATGTACTGTAACTGAATTCCCTCCAAACAAATACCACTAATTTTTCCCAACTCTAAACTATAATTTGATAGTAAGTTCTGCTTACCCTTTATCCTATCCCTGTAAACTTTTTTCGGTTAATATATCTTGCTTACATCTAATCTGTGTTCCGTGTTTTCCTTCGTGGTTCCAACCTTGGGCCCAGATCCGTGCTGACAGAAGGATTCGAGAAACGCACTCACGCCGAAACTCCAATCCCTGATCAGTTCCACATCAATAACGACCGAAAGATCCGACAATTTCATTGAAAATTTCGTCTTCACCACATGAGTAACGAGAGAGGACCTGTTTAATCACACAGCAATGTTGAACAATAAATTAATCTGGCATTACTACATTAACGATTACATACAAAATAATACACCGATTACCAAAAATCAGTGACGAAGTAGCGATTTGACACCTGTGGAATATTTAAGATTATTTAAAGTCTATCCAAACAATATAACCGTCAACGAGAGTTTCGAGGACTATTGCTTATGCACACACACACACACACACACACACACACACACACACACACACACACACACACACACACACACACACACACACACATTTGTTCACAAAACAAACTAACAAACCTAAGAGCCGAATTTGAATTTAAAAAACCTAGTGCATAAAAATTTAAAGTTAAAATTGCATAAAAAGTAGAAAGTTTTCACACAAAAGAAAAAAAATGTAAGCATTAAAAATGCCAAACATTAATCTTTTGCTTCTGGCTGAAGGATAATTCTTCTTTTCTTCCCTCCCCACACTTTAAAAAACAGTTGTCTACGATTGCACTCTCGGCGAAAAACATAAAAAGTACAGCTAACTTTCAAACACTTAGACAAAAGAAAAAAATATTGTCAACATTTATTTAAAAAAAAGCGAAGAAGAGAAACAAACTGCTTACTTGCAAACACTTTAGCAAAATAACTGCTGGGTGCTCACCAAAAGAAATTCTTTTTTTATTTCTGGCTGAATATTTTTTTGCTAACAAAAAAATTAAATAATGAATGTGGAGAAAAATTAAATGACTACATAAAAGTCAACGAAACCACTGTATCCTCAAATAGCTAAACCAGTAAGTAGTTCAGTTTAACTAATTTTCTGTCAATTTTTTTGTTAGCAAAAATTTTCTAAATTTTCTTGTGTATCTTCCCTTTGGCACACAAGTCTTCAGTGCATCAGTAATTGCTGTCATTTTTGTTGTCATTTTTGTTGCTGTTTTTGCCTTTGCCATCCCCTTATTCTCGATATTATAAAAGGCTGTCATATTTTTTCCTATCAAAATATGGAAGATTTTCAAAAAATAATCGTCAAGGTTCACATGGATCAGCAACAATAATACGAAGAAAAAGCCAGCAACTTCATTAACAAAAATCAGAGGAAAGACAGCAACAATTGTTTATGGAGTTACATAACAAATAGAATTCCAAAAACGGACACTTCAGAAAACTGAACTACAGAAAAACAACTTGAAGAATCACTTGTAAATTCATTAAATGGCTTTAAAACTCTGAAAAAGACACGATTTTCTCCCAGAGTACATTCCACAACTCTATTGAAACATTTGAATATGTACCAGAGAAAGACAAAATTTTCGTGGCCTTTTACAGGCGCCATGAAGATATGTGAACAATGAACCAGTGAACAAAAAAAAAGATACGTCTACTATAAGGAAAACTGGGAACTACCGAACATAGTAGGTTCATGGACTTCATATTAATCTCCCCCCCCCCCAAAAAAAAACACAAACTTGGAATTTTCCGAGACTATTAAGCTCCCGTCGGAACAATTCAGGTCGTACACAACCTTGTTCCATAAACGTTGGAAATGCTTGAACATAATCAAGGACAACCAGCAAGATTTTTTTTAACGTTTGCAGCATTGGTGAACAAGTTATGTAATAATTTCAAACTAGCCGAGCTGACTTCCGCTGATTTTAAGTGCTTAATATTTGCACAAGGTCTAGTTTCAATAGAAGACGCCGAAATCAGACGTCAGGTACTGACCAAGTTTGAAAACGAAAGAGAATTGACTCTCCAAAAATTGGCAAAAAAAGTTGCCCAGTTCAGAAAATCAAAAGCAATTCAACTGTCTGTTCTTCTCAAAGACAAAAGGGAAATTTCATGTTCTAAATCACGCAATAAGCAAAATACTAATAAGTTAAAGAAACCGCCCGGGCCATGTTACTATTGTGGCAAATGGCATTGGACGAAATTCTGCCCTATCAAGAAAACATATTGCAAAACTAGCAATAAAAATGGTTATAACTTAACTCAGTGCTGGTACGCCAAGAAAACGAGGAAAACCAAAAGTAAAATTAGGTAAACTCAATCAGACAATATAGTCGTTAGCAACGTACGTAACTGGCGAGAATATTAACATTTTAGGTGAGGTAACGTTTACAGTAACACTAAACGGAGTTATGAAAAAGCTGAAAAAAAAACTTCGGATAACCTGTTCGGAACAGATTAGATAGAAATATTCAATCTATGAAATTGCCGAATGAATACCTTTTGTCGCAAAATAGGAAGTACAGTGTCCAATTCGATAAGCCTAAAAAAGAAACTCAAATAACGATTTCCCCAGTTTTTTTTCTGGCAGCCTTTGGAAATGTTCTAAATCAAAAGTTAAGCTCAAGGTGAAGGGCGATACACAACCTGTATTCAAGAAGAAATGGAATGTCTCTTTCACTGCTCTAGAACAGATCAACAAAGAATTAGATAGACTTGAACAAGCAGGTATTCTGTCAAAAACAAATTTTAGCGAATGGATAGCACCTACGTTCCAGGTAAATAAGAATTCCAACCAAATACAAATATGTGCAGATTTTTCCACAGGATTAAACGATGCCTCGCAGGATCACCATTATCCTCCCGCAAGCTTTGAAGAAATGTTCAACAAACTAAATGGCAGGAAAAATCTTCTCCAAAATTAACCCCCTCCATATTTCAGATAGAGATGGATGAAGAAAGTTCTAAATTGCTCTGCATAAACACGCACAAATACAACAGTCTGGCTTTTGGGGTCAAGGTTGCAGCTGCAATTTTCCAGCAGGTCATGGATACCATGCTGGACGACCTCAACTATGCAACAACCTATTTGGATGATATACTGGCAACCAGTAAAACTACGACAGAGCACTGGAACTATATAATAAACGTATTCGAGAATTTACAAGAAGTTAAGGAGGTAAAGTGTGACTTGTTCTTACCAAAGATCAAATACTTAAGTCACATAATAAATAGAGGCGCTCGTCGGCCGAATCCAGAAAAAGCCAACGCGATCAGAAACATGCCGGCCCCAGATAACATAGCTAACTTTTACCGAAGATTCATTAGAAACATGCAGAAGTTGAGAGGACCTCCCAATAAACTCTTTAAAAGGACAAACCATGACTATGGACGCCTGAATGCCAAGATACATTCGAAAAATCAAGAAAACTTTTACTTCAGATCTCTTTCTCACCTACTACGACCGTCGTCTCGATATCATAATCGCAAGTAATGCAAGCTCATACGGTATCGGTGCTTGCATTATCCATAAACTGCCAGATGTCGCATGCGTTTCTAGTTCCTTTCTACCAGCTGAGAAGCAATATTCTCAAATAGAGAAAGAGGTTCTATAAATAATATTCGCTGTGACAAAGTTGCAGATATTGTTAACAATGGTGGATGGTCCATTTTCAATATAACTTCTTTATCATGCAAGAATTTATAATTATTTTATCGCAAATAATATGGTTAATCCTTCTATCTGTGTTTGTGAATAGTTTCCCCAACTCACCCGGCGGGAATACCTGTTTAATCATTTTTAGTTTAGAGTTATCTTTTTGGTGCAACAAAACTGTTTCGAAAATAATTTGCGTACCTCGTAATATATATTTTCTTATTAGGATTTGGATATGTCAAAGCAAGGTTTGACATTAATGCAGTTTAATTTAACGAACACCTTTTAACATTCGTCTGTTCAATTCCGCTTTACATTTTTTAGTAAATGATCTAACGGGGCTCTTACAAATTGTAGTAATTTAAGTAATTTAGATAAACTCTAAAATGATTGTAATGATGCCACGTTAGTCTGTGCGAGTATGTATTTTATCGCGCCTGCCCAGTTTAGATCAGGAATCGTACCATTTTCCATACATTATTTGTGCTAGATTTTTGAATTTTTGTAGAAAAAATCACATTTTTCCATACTGTTTAAAATTAAATTCCTTTTTGAACATTTCAATTACGCGTTTCGTATGTTATTACCGATTTTCGCTTTTTATTAGAATATCATCTGAATAAGCTGTTGCGAAGTCCAGGTTCGCTAACTTTGTATCCATCGTTTCTTGAAAGATGGCGGGTGTCACTTAAATTCCATACTGCAACTTTTTCATTTTAAACAACAATTTATGTATTGTTGTTGTTATTATTATTATTATTATTATTATTATTATTATTATTATTATTATTATTATTATTAATAATAATAATAATAATAATAATAATAATAATAATAATAATAATAATAATATAAAAGTAGTAATTAATTAGGCACACTTTTCTTCCATTTGGATTTGCAAATATGCTCTGATAAATCTAATTTAGAAAATATTGCAAAAATTTCTTCCGCTGTTGGGAGGGGATAAGTTATTTCTTTCAAATAATCATCAAGACAGCGCAACTTTTGATTTTTTTTACATACAGTAGGTGCTGCCCAAGGGCTGTAGTGCATTTTTGTTTATTACTCTCTGCTATTGTAGTCATTCTAGCTCCTTATTAATGATTTCTTCCGGTGCATAGAGTTCTTTTAGGTCGGAAAACTGGCATTACGTTTTCTTTCAACTCGAACTTTTCCTTAGCTTTAGAACAAAATCCAATCAGTCTAAAAATTCTTGGAATTTTTATTCTCACTAAAATTTTTTTTTTTTTTAGTTTATTTGAATTGGTTGTAAGACCATCCATTTTATTGCATAAATTATTTATTTGAATTGGTTGTAACACCATCTATTTAATTGCATAAATTATTTATTTAAATTGGTTGTAACACCATCTATTTTATTGCATAAATTATTTATTGGAATTGGTTGTAACACCATCTATTTTATTACATAAATTATTTATTTGAATTGGTTGTAACACCATCTATTTTATTGCATAAATTACTTATTTGAATTAGTTGTAACACCATCTATTTTATTGCATAAATTATTTATTTGAATTAGTTGTAACACCATCTATTTTATTGCATTAATTATTTATTGGAATTGGTTGTAACACCATCTATTTTATTGCATAAATTATTTATTGGAATTGGTTGTAACACCATCTATTTGATTGCATAAATTATTTATTGGAATTGGTTGTAACACCATCTATTTTATTGCATAAATTATTTGCTTGAATTGGTTGTAACACCATCTATTTTATTGCATACATTATTTATTGGAATTGGTTGTAACACCATCTATTTTATTTGGATTGGTTGTAACACCATCTATTTTATTTGAATTGGTTGTAACACCATCTATATTATTTCATAAATTATTTATTGGAATTGGTTGTAACACCATCTATTTTATTTGAATTGGTTGTAACACCATCTATTTTATTGGAATTGGTTGTAACACAATCTATTTTATTGCATAAATTATTTATTGGAATTGGTTGTAACACCATCTATTTTATTTGAATTGGTTGTAACACCATCTATTTTATTGTAATTGGTTGTAACACCATCTATTTTATTGCATAAATTATTTATTTAAATTGGTTGTAACACCATCTATTTTATTGCATAAATTATTTACTTGAATTAGTTGTAACACCATCTATTTTATTGCATAAATTATTTATTGGAATTGGTTGTAACACCATCTATTTTATTTGAATTGGTTGTAACACCATCTATTTTATTGCATAAATTATTTATTGGAATTGGTTGTAACACCATCTATTTTATTTGAATTGGTTGTAACACCATCTATTTTATTTGAATTGGTTGTAACACAATCTATTTTATTGCATAAATTATTTATTGGAATTGGTTGTAACACCATCTATTTTATTTGAATTGGTTGTAACACCATCTATTTTATTTTAATTGGTTGTAACACCATCTATTTTATTGCATAAATTATTTATTTAAATTGGTTGTAACACCATCTATTTTATTGCATAAATTATTTACTTGAATTAGGTGTAACACCATCTATTTTATTACATAAATTATTTATTGGAATTGGTTGTAACACCATCTATTTTATTTGAATTGGTTGTTACACCATCTATTTTATTTGAATTGGTTGTAACACCATCTATTTTATTGCATAAATTATTTACTTGAATTAGTTGTAACACCATTTATTTTATTGCATAAATTATTTATTGGAATTGGTTGTAACACCATCTATTTTATTGCGTAAATTATTTATTGGATTTGGTTGTAACACCATCTATTTTATTGCATAAATTATTTATTGGAATTGGTTGTAACACCATCTATGTTATTTGAATTGGTTGTAACACCATCTATTTTATTGCATAAATTATTTATTGGAATTGGTTGTAACACCATCTATTTTATTTGAATTGGTTGTTACACCATCTATTTTATTTGAATTGGTCGTAACACCATCTATTTTATTGTATAAATTATTTATTTGAATTGGTTGTGACACCATCTATTTTATTGCATAAATTATTTATTGGAATTGGTTGTAACACCATCTATTTTATTGCATAAATTATTTATTGGATTTGGTTGTAACACCATCTATTTTATTGCATAAATTATTTATTTGAATTGGTTGTAACACCATCTATTTTATTTGAATTGGTTGTAACACCATCTGTTTTATTGCATAAATTATTTATTTGAATAGGTTGTAACACCATCTATTTTATTGCATAAATTATTTACTTGAATTGGTTGTAACACCATCTATTTTATTGCATAAATTATTTATTGGAATTGGTTGTAACACCATCTATTTTATTTGTATTGGTTGTAACACCATCTATTTTATTGCATAAATTATTTATTGGAATTGGTTTTAACACCATCTATTTTATTTGAATTGGTTGTAACACCATCTATTTTATTTTAATTGGTTGTAACACCATCTATTTTATTGCATAAATTATTTATTGGAATTGGTGGTAACACCATCTATTTTATTGCATAAATTATTTATTGGAATTGGTTGTAACACCATCTATTTTATTTGAATTGGTTGTAACACCATCTATTTTATTGCATAAATTATTTATTTGAATTGGTTGTAACACCATCTATTTTATTTGAATTGGTTGTTACACCATCTATTTTATTTGAATTGGTTGTAACACCATCTATTTTATTGCATAAATTATTTATATGATTTGGTTGTAACACAATCTATTTTATTGCATAAATTATTTATTTGAATTGGTTGTAACACCATCTATTTTATTTGAATTGGTTGTAACACCGTCTATTTTATTGCATAAATTATTTATTGGAATTGGTTGTAACACCATCTATTTTATTGCATAAATTATTTACTTGAATTGGTTGTAACACCATCTATTTTATGGCATAAATTATTTATTGGAATTGGTTGTAACACCATCTATTTTATTAGTATTGGTTGTAACACCATCTATTTTATTACATAAATTATTTATTGGAATTGGTTGTAACACCATCTATTTTATTTGAATTGGTTGTAACACCATCTATTTTATTTTAATTGGTTGTAACACCATCTATTTTATTGCATAAATTATTTATTGGAATTGGTGGTAACACCATCTATTTTATTGCATAAATTATTTATTTGAATTGGTTGTAACACCATCTATTGCATTGCATAAATTATTTATTGAAATTGGTTGTAACACCATCTATTTTATTGCATAAATTATTTATTGGAATTGGTTGTAACACCATCTATTTTATTGCATAAATTACTTATTTGAATTGGTTGTAACACCATCTATTTTATTTGAATTCGTTGTAACACCATCTATTTTATTGCATAAATTATTTATTGGAATTGGTTGTAACACCATCTATTTTATTGCATAAATTATTTAATTGAATTGGTTGTAACACCATCTATTTTATTGCATAAATTATTTAATTGAATTGGTTGTAACACCATCTATTTTATTGCATAAATTATTTAATTGAATTGGTTGTAACACCATCTATTTTATTGCATAAATTTTTTAGTGGAATGTTAAATAAACCGAATTCCTCCATCAAATTTGTTCCCAGTAAATTCTGTGAATTTTGTCTGACAAAAACTTAATTTTCGTTCTATTCCTTTGCAGGAAACATGTAAACAAATTTTACCAATAAATTTTAATCTGTCACCGGTAACACTTCTTGCACTTATAAAAAATAATTTGAATTGAACATTTTATTTTTTTCCAAGTTCCAATATTAATTACGGTTAAATTCAACCCAATATCTACCTGGAATGTTAATTTTGTTTTTATTATTGAGATCGTTATTGATATGTTTTCTTTGGATGTTTTAGTTATCTTTTTAGCCGTGTACGAAACAGATGTGCGAGTGTTCTTTGGCTACAATAAATGGGGGTTGAGTAACTAAGAATATGATTGGCTGACTAGCAAACCCAATACTACGTGCATATATAAAAGCCCGAAGCCACATCAATTTCATGCAATAGCCTGACGAATCTTCACGGGGATGAAACACGGAAGATTCTGTGCAGCTTACTTGCCATATATATTTTTCAAAACTTACTACCAAGTTCTACTTACGTATCGAGCACTGTCAAAGTAAATACAGAAAATATTTACATTAATTTTTATGTAAATATATTATAAAGTAATAATAATAATAATAATAATAATAATAATAATAATAATAATAATAATAATAATAATAATTAACTCCTTATGCAGTTGAGCACTTGCCATAAATTTATTTCAGCACGTGCTCTATATATATATTGCTAAAAGGAGAAAATGCTGCCTAAATACACTCAAACAGATCACACGCGTACACACAACAGCCTGCTTTCCCGCTGACTACAACACGGTCGTCTTCGTCCACTTTAATAGTCAATTTTTATCCAATTTCCATCACTATACACGCATCAATCCTTATCCTCGAGTGGCCTTGGAGCCTTGATAAGTAGTGACTCACCTGTTATATATATATATATATATATATATATATATATATATATATATATATATATAATTTACCAAAATGATCCAAAGTGGTAAAATTAAAGTATAATATAAATATTAAAGAATTAATAGTTAGAAAGTTATCTCAGCCAGATGTAAAAGCTCGATAAAACCAAATAGGAGCTGATGAGAAGGAAAGTATTTCTTCGAAACTCCGCGGATTAAGGACTATCCACTTATCTAGTGTTTCCTGTTAAGATTAAATATGTATGTTTTAACTCTTTTTCAAAGTGTTTTTTAACATGTTTTATTAACTGTTTGCTCATATATATATATATATATATATATATATATATATATATATATATAAATATATATATATATATATAAATATATATATATATATATATATATATATATATATATATATATATATATATATATATATATATATATATATATATATATATATATATCAACTGCTTTACGCACGTGGAAGAATGCGAACAAAGTGAATTCTGAAATGAAATAAAGTGAAAAATTCTATAAACGCCTTGAACAAAGAGATGTTTAACATTAACGATGGAAACGTAATATAAAGCCAACAATACTGTTAAAATGATTCAGATGCCAGATAGCACTAAAGTGCCATTGCTTACTAATACTACTGCTATAAGTCCCTCCCCCTTCACTCTATTACTGCTACTACTGTGCTCATATTACTCTACGTTATGTATTTTGTAGACTTGGTTCAGTGGTTAGGTATAGAGAAATTCTTCAAACAATCCGTAACTGAAAAAGTCGGCTGGTGGGATCGTTGGTGGAGACTGTGTGTGTGTGTGTGTGTGTGTGTGTGTGTGTGTGTGTGTGCAGCGCGTGTCGAATCATTTTCCATAATAATGCCAAGTTGAGTAGCAAGGGAGATAAAGGGGTGAAGAGAGATGGCGGAAGGAAGGGTGTGTGTGTGTGTGTGTGTGTGTGTGTGTGTGTGTGTGTGTGTGAGAGAGAGAGAGAGAGAGAGAGAGAGAGAGAGAGAGCTTTTCCTTTGCATCGTCCTGGTGTCAGCTCCTCTCTGTCAATCCTAACATTATTACACCCGTCTTGTCAATATTGTCAAATATTGTACGTACTACGATCGTAAAAATTAAAAGAAAAGAAAGGAAAGGAAAAGGCGAATGTTAGCAGATTTCGTTTATTATGCTCTACTGCAGTACTGCAGTACTGCACTGATTAACCTTTGCAACTTAGTAATCACTAATTTGTAAGGACATCGTTTATTTTAAACTTATTGGTCCTCGACAAAAATCATTATTTCCCAAACTAAATAGTATACCCATTTTCTCGCTCATATTTATTAGTTTTTATGTATCCATCTATCAATCTATCGTTCTCTCTCTCTCTCTCTTATATATATATATATATATATATATATATATATATATATATATATATATATATATATATGTGTGTGTGTGTGTGTGTGTGTGTGTGTGTGTGTGTGTAATTGTGTTATCTATCTAGTTATCTATCTCTATCTATCTTGTTCGTGTCTTGCTAGTTCATTTAACCGTGGGGAGGGGGTAGTGTTAGACACAAAGTAGGTTTTTAACTTCGGGAAAATTCAGCTCCTCAAACAGGGGCACTCTAGATTTGGATAAAAATAAAAGTTGCCTGTCTATATGAATGTCTCCTATACGGACCGAGGGCAGAAAAGATGGCGTATAATTTCAGAACAGAAACTACACTTTGAACCTAATTCCCACTCTCACACGCTCCCCCCTCTCTCTCTCTCTCTCTCTCTCTCTTTATCCCTTTTTGCATATCGATTGTTCGATCTATCTCAGTATGTCCACTTTCTCTCTCTCTGACTCAAGGAACGAAACGTTGATGAATATATATATAAATTTTAGTTTCCTATTTTTCACACACACACACACACACACACACACACACACACACACACACACACACACAATATGAAATATCAAAATTAAACGATAACATCCTTTCATGCTTCTTACATTTACCATAATTTTGAAAATACTGTCGAGAAGCATATGTGGAGTAACACACACACACACACACACACACACACACACACACACACACACACACACACACACGTACATATTATATATATATACAGGGTGTCCGTAAAGTTACTATACAGTCTTATTGTTTTATTGTATTATATTTGTATTAATAGTTAATATTTATTTTTGTGTAGCTGTAGGGTGTCTGAATAGTAACTTGTAAGACTGTATAGTAACTTGACGGACACCCTATATATATATATATATATATATATATATATATATATATATATATATATATATATATATATATATATATATATATTGATAGAAAAGGTGAAATATTAATAATTGTAAAATTATTAATCAAGTTTTAATATAGGAAAACATAACAAAATCAAATTAATATGTACGATCGTTTCGGAAACGATTACATTAATAGGTTAGTAAAATTTTGGTATCTTCCCTATCTTACCCCCTCCCCTTCCGGTTTATGCTGATGAGGGGACGATATCCACAAATATTTTACTTTATTTCTCGATAGTTTTATTTGTAAATATTCAATGAATAAAGGGATATCGTTTCCGAAACGATCGTACATATTAATTTGATTTTGTTATGTTTTCCCCTATGAAAACGTGATTAATGATTTCGCATTATTAATCCTTCATCCTGTTTATTAATATAGCTCTATGTAATTACACCTATTGAGTACATCTGCAATACTCCGAGCACAGCAGCTTTAAATATATTTTACTGGGGCTTTCCTCTTTTAGACTCTGGTCTATTACTTATATATATACATATATATATATATATATATATATATATATATATATATATATATATATATATATATATATATATATGAGAGGGGAAGATAGATAACATATATACATTGCATACATGCGTAGATGTAAGTTGGTTGGAACGAATACTGCCAATCTGTAATAGATAGGATGCGGCCGATTAAAAGGCCAATTCTTGAATAACTACTTCCAGGAAGACTGGAATTATAAATAACATTTTGGGATTTATACATTAATGAAAATAACGTCTGGACGCAAAAAACAGTTTTAATAATTACTATTTATGTGGAGAGCTTATTCGTCAGTCTGCGAAGGAAAGAAACTGGTAAATAAAGAAGGGAGCGATTAATGAAAACGGAGAAAGAAAGGACGAAATTAAGAATGCAAAAAGGAAGAAAAAAAGAAAGACACAAAAAAGGAAAGACTGAAAGAAAAATGAAACCCTAAAAGAAGAGGATGAAAAAGAAAATAAGGAAAGAAGAAAAAGAAAAAGTGACAAAGTCAAAAGATAAAAAAAAGGGGGGAGAGTGGTGGGTGGGAAGAATCTAGATGAATAAGCTAATAAAGAAATAACGAAGCAAAAAAGAAAAAAAGAAAGGAAAATAGTAAAGAAGAGCGAAATAAATAAAAAAAGAAGCAAGCAAAAATGGAAAGAAAAAGAAAGAAAGAAGAAAGCAGAAAATGGACAAATGCAAGTAGTGAAACAAAAACAGTTAGAACGAAAGAAAAAAGAAGGATAAAGAAAGAGGAAAACAAGAACGAGGAAATATGACTTTCCAAAAAGAAAAGAAGAAAAAGCTTAAAGAAATAAATGAACACAGAAACTAGAAGAAGAATTAAGTGAGAGAAAGAGGGAAATAGGGGAGGTGTAACAAAAAAATACAGACATTGGCAGAAAGAGAATGATATATATATATATATATATATATATATATATATATATATAGAGAGAGAGAGAGAGAGAGAGAGAGAGAGAGAGAGAGAGAGAGGGGGGGAGAAGAGGGTAGAGAGAAAGCCGAAGATAGAGAAAGAGGAAACATAAGTTATTAGAGACACAAAGAAAGAAAAAAAAAACAGATAGATAGATAGATAGATAGATAGATAGATAAAAAAAGGTCAAACTTAGCTAGCTAGCTAACTAGCTAAGATATATATATATATATATATATATATAGATATATATATAGATATATAGATATATAGATAGATAGATCCGAAAAAAAGAGACAGAAAGGCAGAGAGATGGGGACATAGAGAAAAGAGATAAAAGAAGCGACAAAGAGAAGGGAACTCGAATGAAAGAAGTGGGAGAATAGAAAGAAAATGAAAGAAAGCAAGAGAGACATTGAAAGAAGGAGAAAGAAAGAGAGATGGAGAGCGAAGGAGAAGGTAGAAGCACAAAGAAAGAAACGATAATAGAGGTAGATAGAAATTAAGAGCAAAAAAGATAGAGAGATGGGAAGAGAAAGGAAAAGAACGGATAGAAAGAAAGAAAAAATAGTTCTAAAACAAGCGAGGGTGTCGGTGGTGGAAGAGTGTATGCTCTCGATTTAAAAATGAGATGTTAAAAATACTTTCGAGTGGGTCTGGAATGGGAGGAGCCATGCGGAAGGGTGGGGGTGGGGGGGTGAAGCATGTTCGCGCATGTGCAAGAATTTATATCTGAAAATATAGTTGCGCTAATGAATATATCAGTTCATGACGAAAAAGATGCCTTTTTATCAAGACCAACGGCACACTGCACGAGCTGCAAGAGAGAAGAAGAAGAAGAAGAAAAAAAGAGGCTCAGCACTTATATTATGTCATCATTCCGTAATCGTCTCTCTATCTTAAATTGCAAGTTCTTTCTTAACTTGCAAATCAAAATTAAAAAAAAAATTAAATTAACTAGCCGTCCCTACCGGCGTTGCCTGGGAATCTTTATTTTCACTTTTCATTCGGTTTTATTATTATTATTATTATTATTATTATTATTATTATTGTTGTTGTTGTTGTTGTTGTTGTTGTTGTTGTGGAGGAGGAGGAGGAGGAGGAGGAGGAGGAGGAGGAAGAAGAAAGAATATTATTTGAATGTTTTTAGTTGGACTTTTTTCCTTGAACACCAAGTCAATTCCTTTAACTTTTAACATTCAAACTGTACGTTAACATTTTGCTGTTCCTAACAGTCAAGCCATTTTACAAAATTGTAAAAGAAATTATCTCGTCAATTTGATTAAACTATTTATAGTGGCTTTTCGTTTTCGTTCCAAGCATTCCAATCACAATGGAAATCACCTTGACTTTTTTTTACATTTTCATAGAAAATTCTATTTTCTAATTCCCAGTTCCAATCTTGATATTTATATTTTTTGTTCATATTCTTTCCCTTACACTCTGGCATCAAAAGCGCAGACTATGTCAATGGTTGAGCAAGTTTTCTTGTTTTTGTTTAGAAAAAAAAATGTCAGATTTGGAATGTTCAAAGATCTTATCAGTTTGTATACGCATGTCTCAAAAAGTTTGACATTGTCGTTTTCCTGTACCATTTCCAGTTTATATTCATACCATTTTTCGTTGTGGTCTAATAAATAGAGTTTGCATATTATTATTATTATTATTATTATTATTATTATTATTATTATTATTATTATTATTATTATTATTATTATTATTATCATCATTATTATTATCATCATTATTATCATTATTATTATTATCATTTGAATGTTTTAGTTGGACTTTCCCCTTTGAACATCAAGTCGATTCCTTTAACTTTAAACATACAAGCTTTACGTTAACACTTTTGCCGTTCTTAAGAGGCAAGCCATTTTAAAAAATTGCGAAAAGAAATCTGATTAAGCTATTTATAGTGGCTTTTCGTTTTTGTGCCAATCGTTCCAATTACAATGGAAATCACCTTGACCTTTTTACATTTTCATAGTCTAATTCTCAGTTCAAAGTTTGATATTTATATATTTTTTGTTCATACTCTTTCCCTTACACTCTGACATCAAAAGAGCAGACGATGTCAGTGATTGAGCAAGTTTTCTTGTTTTTTTTTTAGAAAAGTTATGTTAGATTTGGAATATTCAAGGATCATTTTGTATACGCATGACCCAAATAAGTTTGACATGTCGCTTTCCTGTACTATTTCTCGTTTATACTTATACCATTTTTCGTTGTGGTCTAATAAACAGAGTTTGCATATATTCCAGTGTAGGGCGTGAGCAACTTTGTGTTGCTTGATTTTTTATATTGATGTTATAGCTAGCTTAGAGCATTCTGATTATAATATGCGCTAATGTTTCTTCTCTTTCATTACACAATCTGCACAGTTTTGTCGATGCAGCGTTTTATGAATCTAATGCGAGTTGCTTGTTCCTGGACTAGCATGAAAGTACTCTCACTAGAATTTTTATGATCACCTCTAACCAACCAATTTCAGCAGTCATTATTTCTAAATTTTGTATTCTTAAAGAATACACTGTGTAGTTCCTTTCCAAATATTTTTTTGGCAACTTTTGATCCTTTTTCACCCGAAGTCTTTGTATCTTTTCCTTTCATTACTTTCAGAAATTTATTTCACTAAACTTCCTCTGTGGACAAAGAGACGGAACGGTAAACTATATAGTGAGTGAATGTAGGAAACTAGCGCAAAAGGAATACAAGAGAAGGCACGACCAAGTGGGAAGGGAAGTACACTGGAAATTATGCAAACAACTGTATCTTGAACCACAGACAAATGGTACAAACATAATCCGGCAACAGTACTTGAATACGGGAATCACAGAATCTTATAGGACATGAACATACAAACTGATAAACCCATCCAAGCAAGAAAACCCAAATTCCAGTGAAGACCAATAGCCGCTACCAATAAGAAATCAATGGCAAGCAGCTGTTGCGATAATGCAAATTTTTTTGCAGATACTATCGAAAGAGGTGGACAGTACTGGAAATCTAGGGAGACTTGTTGACACTCAGCTTCCAAGGAACGCCACAGGCTGTTTTCAAGGAGAGATCTTTGATAATCTGTATGAAAGCTGCTTGTGAGCCAATAATAATAATAATAATAATAATAATAATAATAATAATAATAATAATAATAATAATAATAATCCTGATTTCGTTTATAAACGTCTTTCTGGAAAGGGATGGGATTTATTTCCAGAGGATTTCCCTCAATCCCGGCTTCAAACCAGGAGCTTCAAAGATCAAGGGTTTTCCTAAAGATGTTGGTGGTACCTACAATAGCAGAGGTCTGAAGGCTGCCTAAAACATCGGGGATTTGTAGTTTTTTCAATTGTCCTTCCAGACGACTTGATAATACTCCTAGTCTTCCAACTACAACCGGGATTATTTGTGTTTTAACCTCATGTATACGCCTTATCTCCAAGGCCAATGGAGCATAATTGCTCCACTTCTCATTCTCCTTCTCTCTCACAATCCTGTCCCAGAGTATTGAAAAGTCTGCCAGTTTTTTGAGACTTTGTCAATAACGACCAAATCCGAACTATTATGATCCAATTGCTTGGTCGTCGTCGTCGTCGTCGTCGTCGTCGTCGTCGTCGTCGTCGTCGTAATAATAATAATAATGATAATAATAATAATAATAACAACGGGGAAGGAAAACCTTACACAAATAAATTCCTTATATTAATCCATTACGAGCGTTCAAAAATGTTAAACTAAAAACAACGTAAGTGGGGTAAGAACCTCAATGTATCGTTCATGTCCGACAGGGCTTCGTAGATTGTGATCTAAAGACACCCTCGAAACACTATCGCTACAACAAATTGGACTAAAGCCTTAAATGCAATTGTGATTAAATGTTATTTGAAGAGTAATCCCTCTAAATAACAAACGCATCAAGGATGGAATAAGCTAGGACAAACTTGGATGATAAGAACGAATGAATGGTCATCTGCTATTGAAATTGAGGAACGGAAAAGAAAATTTTAGAAATAAGAGTTATATGAGAGTGTAGACGTTAATAAACTTGATGGGTTTGATGAAGTGTCGAGAGTTGAAGAAACAACTAAATCTGTAAACGAAAATGTAGTAACTTACGGCAATCAGACTCTTTTCACTGAAGTAATCGTTAAACGTGTGATTGAACATAACAAGAAATATTTTGGCCAAGATCAGATCACCTTTGTGTAGTATCTGTTCCGGCAGATACTGCAATCAAAGACCGTATGTGGAGGCAAACCCACATATAAGACCATTGCTCTTGTAGCAATCCATTATTGGTCAATGTAGGGGAAACCCTCCATATCAATTGTCACTATCCAGTTCCCCTACTTCACGGGGAGCTGGTCTCCATTTCCCCAATTTCTCCACATTAAAAAACAGTCTTGTGCCTAATTTGCTCAGTGGGGAAGTAAATAAATACGCTAAAAATATTGATATTTTCAGATTGTTAAACGAGAAACTAAGAACAGCTGCCGACCCATGCGATTTACCAATAATAAAAAAAAAAAGAATTAAATCTATCACTACGAAAGTGACTTTGCTCCATTTTGAACAATCTTCCAGCACGAGTCATCCATCATCGCTAGGATGATCAGATAGTCCTCGTCATTCTTACGGACGAGCTGTGTTTTTGTTTTGTTTTGTTTTTTGTTTTTTGTCTTTTTTTTTTTTAAGTTAATTCTGTGTGATATGAGCACCCACATAAAAGAATGTAACTGTATTTTAGGGGGGAGGGAGACTAAAATCTGAAAATTCAAAACTTTTTCCTTCCAGTCTCCAGAAAAATATATTAATTCATACAGCAAAATTAATATTCTGATCTGAACCAAATCGCATATAAATTTTACGTAAAACTATCCCCTATTTCCGGGCCATTCTAGCACTTTAGAACCGTTAATCAAATGTGGATCTATAGGAGATAAACCCCGTGAAGTTTGTTTTAGGGGAGAGTATATATCTAACAGACGATTTACTTGTAGCTTTACTACTTTGTCAGTCGGATTTATTGTTAGTAGTCAAACCATTTTGTTATTCGCTCTAAAAACAGGATATCACGAAAATATGGGATAATATTACTCAAAAATGTTGTGGCCCAAGGTAAGGGTTATAAAGGAAGACGCGAACAACAGGTTTAGGTAAAAAGACTATATTGTACAAGAAAGTGAATCACCCCCACAACAACGGAGTTACTATCTTTAAAAGCATATCTGAGAAAATTGACCACGTCCTATCTGCTTATCCTTCAGCTAACTTTCACTTATGTGGAGACTTCAATGTTCACAATGAGGAATGAGACCGATGATGAGGGGAGGTTCTGTCACGATTTCTCCATTGCTTATGACCTCACTCAGATTGTTCACGAACCCACCCGTGTGCCCGACACTGACGGCCAGTATGCGAGTCTCCTAGACCTTTTTTCTCACACCTTGCACTTAACTATGTTCAGTTTCCGTTTTGTTTTCACTTGGATCTTCCGACCACCCTGTTGTATCAATTAAGATAAAAATGAATTGTAATAAGTCCTCAGACGCACCTCTCCATCATACAGTATATCGATACTCTGTGGCTGACTGGGATAGCTTCCGTACATTTATATCAGATCTACCTCTCCGTTCCATGTTTAAAAAAGATGTGTCTCTATAGTATCAGGCCTGACGGAATGGTTAATTGTAGGTATAGACCGTTTCATACCCTCGAAAAAGTTCCAGCAAAAACCTAACAGCCAGCCATGGTTCTCTCCAGAATGTGCTGCTGCCATTGCGCACATAAATCACCTTTTCCATTGCTTCTAACGTAACTAATGTATTGAGACTAAAGCCACTTTCAGGACTGCCAGCAATCATTGTAAGAAAGTAATAAAGAACGTAAGAGAGTTGTATGCTCAGTCCGTCAAGTCCAAAGTAGCTGGTACAATGGGGAAAGGAGTGGCTGGTTACTTTTAATGCATCTAAAATCAAGCTTGTATCTTTACATCACCAACGCTCTGATCCCCATCTGGCATCAATTGAAATGAATGGCTGGGGAGGCCTCATGTTTTGACAAGCTTCTGGGCTTGACCTTTACTCCTGATCTGAAATGGAACACGTACATCAAATCTGTTGCCAAGGCCGCTGGAAAATTGGAGGGATCCTTCTATCGATCCAGTAGATATCTCACTACTGATGCAATTCCCTATCTATATAAGAGCCAGGTACGTCCAACGATGGAGTACTGTTGCCACATCTGGGCAGGAGCTGATAGAAAGGACTTGTCCTGCCTTGATAGAGTTTAAAATAGACTTCGCAGCTTCGTAGGAGATGTCATTTTCTCTTCCCTCCAAATTCAATCTCACAGAAGAGATGTTGAGAGTTTGTTTCTGCTTTATCGTTATTTTTATGGCAAGTGCTCGACTGAGCTTCAATCCATGGCCCCCTTTGCCAAACATTTACAAGAAACACTTTCGTCTACCTGAAAACACTATCAATAATTTCCCCCCACTATTATCTGTGCCTAAACCTAAACGTAGATTCCATGAACAAAGTTTCTTTCTTAGAAGTGCACGCCCGTGGAACTGTCTTCCGTTTTCCTGCTTTCCAGATGACTACAATCTGATTGTCTTCAAGTCCAACGTAAACAAGTTCTTGATGAGCCGTTCAATTAAAGTTAACAAATTTACCGAATTTCCATTACTAACGATTAGTATATTGTCCAATTTCTACTGTACACTCTTAAACCCTTATCCTCGAGCGGTCTCTGGGCCTTGATAAGTGGTGATGCCTATGTAAAAAAAAAAAAAAAAAGAAAGAAAGCTTGTGGTATTTCACCACGAAACTATTAGTCTCGTGGTTTATGTGATGGTATCAGTACTGAAGTATATATGCGTGAATGCGTAAGTATCCATATCAGCCTCCGTCCACTCTTTTTACTCCGCTAGGAGTACTTAGTATTTTTTTTTTGATCCTTGGATCAGTGGATTTCCTTTTTCTTTCCGATTGGCGTCGATCAGGAGTTTCTTGGGGTTTTGATTTTTTTATGTATCTTTCTTACATATGCGACGCCAGATTTTTCAGTGTTTCTTGTAATTCTTTTTTTTTTTTTTTTTCGCGCTAATCACTCGTTGGTAGTTGTGTGTGTGTGTGTGTGTGTGTGTGTGTGTGTGTGTGTGTGTGTGTGTGTGTGTGTGTGTGTGTGTGCGTGCGTACTAGATGGCTTTACAAAGTTTTCTAATTCATTCATTGATTTCTTATGAATCAGATGATTCTATTGCTAGTATCAGTTCCCCGTTATCTTCTCTCCTCAGAATTACCGTATATTTCTGCGTATAGGATGACCGTTAAAGTTAAAAAAAAAAAATCATCCAATATTTCAAAAGATACCGGATGTTACAATCTGTAGCCTAGGCTAACCAAACATGGTTTCATGATTTAGCAGTTGTCTTATAACAACCAATATATGATAAATTTAGGAAAATCTACTCCAATTTTGTACCTCGTCTCATCTGACGGTACTTTAAGTTTCATTTTTTTTTTATAATCATGTCCACCCCTTACAAAACATATCGCCACTTGAACGTAAGGGGCTACTAGTTAGGGCCATGTCTGGAAAACTATTTTTTTTAGGATTACTATTTTATTTACAAATTATTACTCTTTCAGTCTTGTAACTATGAGCTTAGCTAATGTAATATCTTAATTTTTCCTTAGTTTTATAAATTTTTTTACTGTATTATTTTATATTAATATCAACAAGATATAAGTGATTCAAACTGTTCAAGAGGAACTGGAGATATATCCTGAACCAGCAAAATAAGTATATATTACAAAATAATAACATTATAAACATTTTGTTTTGGGGTATATAAACATCCCATGGGACTAACCATGTTTGGAACACCCAGGTGATTAACGCAGGGTTTAATATTATTCTGGAAATTGTTAAAACTGCTTTCTGTTATAATAAAATTGCTTGCTTCGTTTCAGTTAACGTTAAGTCAGTTTTCTTTTACATAATACACTACTGTTGCAATACTTCCCCGCTGTGACAGCTTGACTACACGGAATTGTACTTCCCCCTTTTCCTTCGCCCCCACACCCCTACCGTGACCATCGTCATAGATGGCTTGTCAGCTGAAAAATAACGTCATCGCCATAGGTCCTAGCAAGCAAAATAAGTGGAACACAGACTGTCGATAATTAGCAGACATTTTCTTTTTACAGAAAGCGTTAGAAAACTTCAAAATTGGATTAAAAAAGATAAACATGATACTTTGTACTGACACTCATCCAATATTAATAATAAAAATATTAATAATGAAAAACGAATTGAAAGGGAGAAATTTGTTAAAAAGTTTAAAAAGAAAAGGAATGCGATTTGATTTGTATGAAACTGAAGTTTATTCAATAGAAATAAATAAAAATGAACAATAAATATTTTTTAAATAAAAAAAACAATATTTTAAAAATCAAAACTGAAAAACAAACGATAAATTAGTTTAACTGAAATACGAACAATAGATTAGTTTAACTGAAAAAAAACGAACAATAAATCAGTTTAACTGAATAACGAACAATTAGTTTAACTGAATAACAAACAATAAGTTAAAAATTAAATTCAAACAAATGTTAGTATAAACAAAATTACTAAGGCAGAAATATTTCAAACATTGAATATTAAAACTTTTCAAAAATCTGTTGTAGAATTTAATTAAAAGTTTGAATTTTTCTTTTTCTGATATTTTTTTTTACTAATATTGTCATTCTCTTTGCGACAAAAATTGTTTATAAGGGAATTCGATGAACTTCATATCAGCATTTTTTCAATTTGCTGAATAGTGTTCACAAGAGTCAACCTGAAATAATCGATTTGATCAGCCAAAATATTTAAAGTTATGTACATGACTAATTTTCTCTGATGAATCGAATGTAAAAAAAATCGCATTTTGTTTGTTTATAACTATATAATTATATGAGACAAAAATATTACTTATATCATTTGGGTATAGCAGAGAACTTATGTTAATACCCTGAAAGTAGCTGTTTAATTCAGCTATTTCTTCAACAGCCTCTCTCCCGGATATTAAATTTTTGCAGCTATTGCATTTCAGCTTTTTGAAAACTGCATGACAGCAATAACCTGCTAAGTATAATATAACAGGAAGTAATTCCTTGCATTGATTAACATCATCTTCTGTTACATCTATGTTAAATTTATAAACATGTAACTCTTGCTCCCTTGTCATTTCATCCCAGTTAGTTTCTTTTAAATTTTTCAATTCAATAGTTCGATTATTAATTGGTAAGCTCAATTTTAAAACTGACAACATTCTGAGTTTTTTTCACATTCATACACCTGACGCATCGATATATTACACTGATTTCCACTAAGTTGTCGATACTGGCCAAACCTTGCCTCAAGTTTATCTGTCTGAAACTTTCCTGGTAATATATTCACCACGTTCAGTACATTTATACAATATTTAGTCAATTCTAAAATTGCGTAAATAGTATGGTGCAAAGCGGTATATGTTTCCTTTGTTAACTTACCAGTTCTTCCAGGAATGCTATTCCAATTTTCTAACCAGTCACAGAACACATTTAGGAAACTATAATTATCACTATTTAATGTAAGTGGATTAGCATATTTATTACGAAGTCGACAACCTTTATATGGTGTTTTAACATTCAGTATTTTCCACCAAATATAAAATATCTGAATGTATTCTGCGATTTCTGCATAATTTGGCAAGCATTCCTGTTTTCCTAAGGTTAGCAAACCTTGAATAGTATATTCGTTGAAAATTTGCAAAACCAAATTAACATTTTGTCTTTGAAAAGTAGTCGGAGAAAGAGCTTTTGAGGTCAACTTTTTTTTTTTTTTTTTTTTTTTTACAAAGGCATCACCACATTATCAAGGCCCAGAGGCCACTCAAGGATAAGGGTTAAAGAGTGTACAGTAGAAATTGGTCAATATAGTAATCATTAGTAATGAAAATTTGGTAAATTTAATAACTTATATGGAACGGCTCATCAAGAACTTATTTACTTTAGACTTGAACACAACCATATTGTAGTCAGCCGGAAAGCAGGAAAACGGAAGACAATTCCACAGGCGTGCAGTTCTAAGAAAGAAGCTTTGTTCATGGAATCTACGTTTAGGTTTAGGCACAGATAAAGAGTGGGGGAAATTATTGATAGTGTTTACAGCTAGACGAGTGTTTCTTGTGAAAGTTTGGCGAGGGGGGACCATAGAATGAAGCTCAGTTGAACACTTTCCATGAAAATAACGATACATCAGAGACAAACTCGCAACATCTCTTCTGTGAGATAGAGGTTGCAAGGAGGAGAAAAGGACATCTCCTACGAGGCTACGAAGTCTATTTTGAACTCTATCAAGGCAGGACAAGTCCTTTCTAGCAGCTCCTGCCCAGATGTGGCAACAGTATTCCATCCTTGGACGTACCTGGCTCTTATATAGGTAGAGAATAGCATCAGCAGTGAGATATCTACTGGATCGATAGAAAGATCCCACCATTTTTCCAGCGGCCTTGGCAACAGATTTGATATACGTGTTCCATTTAAGATCAGGAGTAATGGTCAAGCCCAGAAGCTTGTCAAAACTTGAGGCCTCCTGAAGACGAGAGCCATTCATTTCAATTGATGACAAATGTGAATTAGAATGTTGATGATGTAAAGAGAGAAGCTTGGTTTTAGATGCATTAAAAGTAACCAGCCACTCCTTTCCCCATTGTACTACGTGCTCAAGATCAGAGGAGAGAGAATTGGAGAGAACTTGGTCGTTTACTGTCTTAGATGTGGTACCATAAATGGTAGTGTCGTCAGCATAAATGTCTACAAATGATGTAAGGATATGATTTGGAAGATCATTAATGTAGATCAGGAAAAGAGTTGGGCCCAGGATGGATCCCTGAGGGACACCGGCATTAATACTGTGAGCGTCTGATTTTTGCCCCTCAACTACTACTCTTATGAACCTATCAGAAAGAAATGATTTAATAATTGAGAAGACTTTTCCAGCTATACCATAGCTAGCGATCTTATGAAGTAAACCTTTATGCCATACCCTATCAAAGGCCTTAGATATGTCAAGAGCAATTGCCCTAGAAAGATTGCCACCGTCGAGAGATTTGCTAATCCTATGCGATATAACTGTAAGTACATCTGCTGTAGATCTAGCAGAACGGAAACCATATTGAGTGTCACTAAGAAGGTTATTTTTGTTGAGATGTTTGATTACTTCTGTATTTAACACAGATTCTAGCAACTTACTCATGACGCACAGGAGACTTATTGGCCTGTACTGAGAGGGGGATGAGCGATCACCTGAATTCTTAAATACAGGGCATACTGATGAGATTTTCCATGGAGATGGGAAACTATTCTCCTTAAGACAACGTTTAAACAGTTTTGTAAGTATGGGCGCTAATTCAAGTTGAAGTTTTTTGAGTACTATAATTGGAATACCATCAGGGCCAGTTGCTTTACTCGAATCAAGGTTTTTGATTAGCTTCGCAACATCACGTACAGATATACGTATATCACATAGTGTGTTTTCTGATACAGGAGGAAATATTGGAGGTTGGCGGTCTTGGTCGCAAAGGGTAGAATTAGCTGCAAAGTTCTTGACAAAGAGTTTGGCTTTGTCTGATGCTGACGAGATTACCTCAGGTCCATTGATAATAGTTGGGATGGAGCACACGCTTCTATTCAGGATTCTGTTTGCTATTTGCCAAAACTGGTGGGAACCAAGCCTCTGCTCAGCTACTTTGGACTTAACAGATTGAGCATACAACACTCTTGCGTTCCTTATTACTTTCTTACAATGGTTGCTGGCAGTCCTGAAAACGGCTTTAGTTTCCATACATCTATTACGTTTGAAGCAGTGGAAAAAGTGATTTCTGTGCGCAATGGCAGCAGCACATTCTGGAGAGAACCATGGCTGGCTGTTAGGTTTTTGCTGAAACTTTTTAGAGGGTATTAAATGGTCAATACCTACAATTAACCATTCAGTTAGGTCTAATACTATAGAGGACACATCCTTTTTAAACATGGAATGCAGAGGTAGATCAGATATAAATGTATGGAAGCTATCCCAGTCAGCCTTAGTGTATCGATATACTGTACGATGAAGAGGTACGTCTGGGGACTTATTACATTTCATTTTTATCTTAATTGATACAACAGAGTGGTCGGAAGATCCAAGAGGCGACAGAACAGAAACTGAACATAGTTCAGGGCAAGTTGTGAGAAAAAGGTCTAGTAGGCTCGCATACTGGCCGTCATTATCGGGCACACGGGTAGGTTCCTGAACAATCTGATTGAGGTCATAGGCAATGGAGAAATCATGACAGAACCTCCCCTCATCATCGGTCTTGTTTGAGTGGGTCAACCATTCGACGTTGTGAACATTGAAGTCTCCACATACGTGAATGTTAGCTGAAGGATAAGTAGAAAGGACTTGGTCAATTTTCTCAGATATGCTTTGAAAGATAGTAACTCCGCTGTTGTGGGGGCGATAGAGAGTAAATATAAATGCAGTAGTGTGAGCTAAAGCAACCCGGAAGCACATATAGGGTAAGTTAGGATCTTCCCTGGAGATGTCCCTCCCACATGGAAAGCTATCTTTAATATAGGCACATATTCCATGCTCATGGCGATCTTGGGGTCAGATTTAGAAGTTAAGTTAGAGTATCCTGAAATTGCAAACTCATCTAGGGAAATAGCCTGTCCAATGCCAGTTTCACTTAAAAATAAAAGGTCTGGTTTAGTCTCCTGTAATTGGGTTTCAACCTCTGGAAGGTTAGAACGAAGACCCCTGATGTTGGAGAAGGAGACATGGTAGTAGGGGTCTACGTTGGAAGTTGGAGAACCGGGTTTAATCGTGTATTTTTTCTTGAAACTTGTCATGATGAAATTTTGGAATTTGTGGACTAGGTCGACAGATTTACTTAGAGCAGGACAACTTATAGCAATATTTCATAAGTGATTGAGATTCTAGGGCATAAAGTTTATGTAAACTAGAAAATGGAGCACTTTGGATGTTATCTAATTCATGATTTCCATTATAGCAAAACTTTGGGAACATCATGCATTTACGTTCATCTTTTTGGCCAAGCCAATTGTTTCTAATGTATTTTAATATATGCACTGAGTCGAATAAGAAAAAAAGAGGGCTAGACGTTCTAACTGGATGGGGATATACAATTGAAAGCTTTGATGGGCTACAAAAGAAAGACATAGCTTTTTTATTTATTGCATTATTATCTGTTATAACAGATAATACCTTAAACCCTATATCTTCTAAGCCAATTATTACACGTTTAATTATGTCAAATAAGTTCTCAGCTAGCAGACATTTAGTTGGCATAACATGCACAACATCCTTATATTGTGAGAATACACTGCTAAGCATAAAAGCAAATGCACTTGTGGCAGGTTCATTGCTGTTGTTAGCTAAGCCAACAATATTACCACCTTTATAATCAAGATAAGGTTTGAGATGTATTTCATCAACAAGTAAAGATACTGTGATGTCATTCTGCATTAGTAACTTGAACTTACTTTTAATATAAATGAGAAAATTGTTATCGTGTTGTTCAATGACAGGATTCATAGAAGTTGATAAGGTTAATCTTCGAATGGTTGAATAGCATGGTAAAATTACATTTTAGTGCCTCTTAACAGTCTGTACCCTCTAGGGGAACAGTTATATATAATACCATCATTTCACTCGATTAATTAACCTTATTCATTGTCATTATGTTAATTTGTTCCTATATGAACTTAATGGCATTAAAATATTTAAATGATTCATCTTGCACTAATAGCAAAAATGATAAGATTAATTTTAAGAAAGAACTTATATTAGAAGTTTTCATTTCCTGTTCTTCGATGTCCATTTTTTTCATGTTTTCCATCAAAATCTGCAGAGTATTTTCCTCTGTTACATGTTTAGGAATTCTATACTCCCCTATAGCACTCATTTCCACATCACTACAGAATACTCTAACGGCCAAGTCTGGTTCAATCACCATAGACATTTTTATTTTTGGGCATGGCCATCTCTTTATATGGCATATAATGATGATATTGTCTCGCCTAATAGAAGTCCAATAATTTTTATCGATAAACGTTAATTTTTTTTCTAAATCATCAATATTATGGAAAGTTTTACGTTTCCGTAACTCTAACTCGTCAGCAACACTTTCACATAACGCACGCTTAAGAGCAGAATTTACTAAACGCATTTTCTTTGCGTTAGGAGACTCTCTAAAAGTGATTGATGACGATAAATAGGAGGGATACTTTGGTAATATTCGAGGAATAGCACCATCCTTAAGATAGGGATTCTTTAATTCAACACTAATTGTCTTTCCAGTACTTTCACCAAATGCTGATGCCTCTCGCTGTATGTCTTCAGGTCGAAAATGAAGTTCACATACCTAAAGAAATAATTTAAAAGCAAATCGTACCATGTTTGACTTAATACAAAAAAAAAAGAAAAGAAAATTACATGACAAAAAACGATAAAATAAAAAAATAAGGTAAATGTGCAGAATTAGTCCACCCTCGATAAATCCTTTTAAATTGCCACTTCTATAGGTTTTCGGGGGTGCTGAAAACGAAAATAACGTTTAAAATTACGACAAACTAGTAGTTTCCAAGATATAAAGAGATTTTAGTTAAAAAGGGGGGGGGTAATTTCACCTAAAACGACCACCCACTTTTTGGCCATTTTTTTTTTTTACATGGGCAACGAGTAATTTTTTTTTTAATTACATTTTCGCCTCAAACATCGCCTCTTTGATGTAGGAATGAACACAACTAAACGTAAAATGAGCACCTACAGTTAACCCCCCCTCCCCGACAAAAATTCTGTTTACACTTTTTGAAAGGGGGGCTCATTTTACGTTAAACTGTGTTCATTGTACGTTGACTCCCAACCCCCAACATAAAGGTGGCCATACTCATTTTTCTTCGCTTTTATCTGTTAAAAAGAAAGCGCCCTAAAAAAAAACGATGGCCATAAAGTGGGTGCTCATTTTACGTTACATTTTTATAGAAAAGTGATCCCAAATTTTTTAAAACTAACATTTCTTCATATCTTGGAAACTACTTGTTTGTCGTAATTTTAAACGTTATTTTCGTTTACAGCACCACTAGCAGTATCAGAATTTTTGGGGAATTTTTGACAACCCTAACACAAAACTGCGAATAACATACAAAACTCGTAATTTCTCCGTTTAAAGTGGGTTGCTTATTTTCTATATGGAATATACTTCCAAAATAAGCTATTAAAATTGTTAAAAAAATAATAGAAATATTATTTTTTTTTTATTGCCGGTATTTTGTAAACACTTTTTTTAAAATAAAAAATAATATTTCTATTATTTTTTTAAACAATTTTAATAGTTTATTTTGGAAGTATATTCTCCAAAATTCTGACACCTACAGGGCCACGACATTTACCACAAATAATTATTAATAAGCTTTTGGGATAACAAAACCGGTCATAAACTTAAAAAAAAGTTTAATCTATTTCATGCTGATATAAATATTGCACAGTAAAATAGTTGAACTAAAAAGATAAATGATTTTTCTTATTTAGAATTACTTAAACAAGGAATTCCGTATTTACGATATCGCTTTTATTAAATTGTTAGATGAAAGTACATAATATTTTCACCATACTCTCCATTTTAAATAAGTTTCTAAATAATAATTTATTATTTCAGCACATAACTTAAATTACATGTAAAATTCATGTTAATTAGCTTTCTTGGATTTACATTTTTGGATTTTACCGTCATTGGATACTTTACTTTTCATCAGACTATCAATTCATTACCTTTTTCTTCACCATATTCCCTCTGTTTCACTTTTTGTTATCAAGTAAGATCTTTGACTTACTTGCAGTTTCATCAAATACTTTTGTATGCAAGATCCGATCCTGCATTTTGCTAATTCCTACCCTCTGATGAGAAGGAAAGTATTTCTTCGAAATTCCGCGAATTAAGGACTATCCATTTATTAAGTGTTTCCTTTTCAGATTAAATATGTTTTTAACTCTTTTCAAAGTGTTTTTAACATGTTTTATTAACTATTTACTCGATATCCTATTTGGTTTTATCGAGCTTTTACATCTGGCTGAGATTACTTTATGGATATTAATTCTTTAATATTTATAATATACTTTAGTTTTACCATCTTGGATCATTTTGGCAAATTTATTTGTAATTTTTATTATATATATATATATATATATATATATATATATATATATATATAATGTATTAATTAAATCAAAGGAATGTAGTGTTTACCTGATATACGCAATGGTAAAATTCAAACTAATATAAATACAGTATTTATATATAGAAAATTTAATCACAACCAAATAAAAAGCTCAATACGCAATAGAGACTAGAGCTTATTATAAGAGAAAGAAGATTAAAATTTATTGTTCGACTGAATACTCCAAAAAACAATTTACAAAGTTCTTATTCCGCGGAGTTTCCAAGAATGCTATTCTTTTTATTCTTCTCATCAGAGGACATAAAGAAATCAGCAAATTATATTTGTAGAAACGCTAGAATTTGCTAGTTAAGGCATTAAGTGAAATCGCAATTTATTGTAGTTATGTAGAAGTGTGTAGGAATAAGGACTTTGTAAATTGTTTTTTGGAGTATTCAGTCGAACAATAAATTTTGATTGTAAAGTTCAACTTACAGTTTTAATTTTCTTTCTCTTATATATACATATACATATATATATATATATATATATATATATATATATATATATATATATATATAAAATAAACTTTATGACAAAATATAGTGATTATGTGTACATATAAATTTATTAGCGGGTCGTAAAATACACTTACATATATTTTAATTTGTCCAGATTTCGTATATATTATTACAGAGTCGTAATTTCAAAAGTAATAAAAAAAAAGTATTTGGGTGCCATCAGCTAGAATCGAAACCGAAAGCAAAACTGTAGCATTCAAAGCTAGTGACGTTACCACTGTACGAACGTTACAGGAATATGAACTGATTAAAAATAAAATAAGATGAATACAAAATGCATAACGATTTTTTATTTTCAATTTTGATCCACTTATGACCATTTAAAAATTATTTTTAAAAACCCATAAAAGAACGGAACATAAAAAATCCAATCATTTGAGGCCCCTAGCGCCGTTCTGTGACTTTTAGTTTCAGAAGAGGTAGAGGTTGAAAATATGGAGACAGACATATATATATATATATATATATATATATATATATATATATATATATATATATATAGAGAGAGAGAGAGAGAGAGAGAGACAGACATATATATATAGACATATATATATATATAGACAGACATATATATATATACATATATATATATATATATATATATATATATATAGACAGACATATATATATATATGTATAGACATATATATATATATATATATATATATATATATATATATATATATATATATAAAGGCAATCATGAAGGGAAGACGTATTCCTTCGGAATTCATTTTATATTTAAAAAAAAATACCGAGGAGAAAAGGAATATATATATATATATATATATATATATATATATATATATATATATATATATATATATATATATATATATATGTATGTATGTATGTATATGTATATATCAGGTCAGCACAAAAGTTTTACCGGTTTGTAGAAGAAACATTTTAAACCATTGTAATTTATTTTATGTAGATTGTTATTGCATAAAAATATCACCATGATATATATATATATATATATATATATATATATATATATATATATATATATATATATATATATATATATATATATACAATGAGTTAAACCATCAGGAAAATTGAATTCGCAAACAAATTTGGATAACAAAGTCAATTCGATTATTTTTTTTTGATTCGTCAGAAAATGATTTTAGCAGAGCGTTGAAACTAACAAACTAGAAGTAGTAGTAGTAATAATAGTAGTAGTTGTAATACTTGTCATATTAGCAGTAATAGCATTAATAGGAGTAGTAATAGTATTAATATAAGTAGTCATCAGTAATTATTTTAGCAAAGCGTTTGCAGTAACCAACTAGAAGTAATAATAGTTTCACTTCACTGCATATTGGTTTCCTAAGATGTCATTTCGTGTTACCATTTTCAAAGTAGATTTTCGATGGACGGTAAAATCTTGCATTAATCGATATACCCATCTGTCACGTTTTAATGTGAAACAGCATATGGAATGGACGTATCTTATTCTAGATGCGTTCATATATTTTTATTATAAGGATTGTCAGTTAGTCCGTCACGTTTCTGTTTGAAATAGCATTTGGACGCAGCTTATTTGTGGATGGCTACGCATTTTTTTTTTAATATATAAAAGGCGCTATCTATAGGTTTTTCATCGTTCTGTCACGCTTAAAATTTAAATGACATTTTCATTGGTTTATACACTTACGATCGAAATAAACTTTAACTATTCGTAGATCAGCTAAGTTTTCTATTAACTTGCTTTTTATTTGTAAGAGACGGTAAGCTTAAACTAGTCTTCCGTTGATCTGCCATGTTTAAGTTTAAACTAACATTTCGTTAATCGTTAATGCAAGTTTTAAGCTTGAACCAGCTTGCCATTGCCCTTCCACACTTAAGCTTAAACAATCTTTTAGAACTATGATTTCGTTGACGTACCACGTTTACGGTTGAACTAGATTTTCGTTGATCTGCCACGATTATGCTCGAATGAGCTTTTTTTTTCTCTGCCACACTTAAGCTTGAACTAGGGTTTCATTACACTGTCACTCATAAGCTTAAACTAGCATGTCTTTGCCTTGACAGGCATAAGTTTGAAGTAGTTTTTTGTTGCTCGTCCACACTTAAGCTTAAACTATTTTTCGTTGATCTGACACGTTTAAATCTGAACAAGTTTTTTGTCACTCTCTTTACGCGTAAGCTTGAATTACTGTCTCGTTGATCTGCCAAGTTTATACTTGAATTAGGTTATCGCTGATCTGTACGTGTTTAAGCTTTAAAAATCATTTTATTGATCGGTCACGGTTAAGCTTGAACTAGGTGTTTATTGATCTGTCACGGTTAAATCTAAAGAAGCTATTTGTTTATCTGTCACGCTTAAGCTTGAACTGGATGTTCATTGATCTGTCACAAATCTGAAAAAGCTTTTTGTTGATGCGTCGCAATTAAGATTGAACTAGGGTTTCATTGATCTGTCACGGTTAAGTCTGAACAAGATTTTTTGGATCTGTCGCGGTTAAGCTTGGACTAGGTTTTCATTGATCTGTCACGGTTAAATCTGAACAAGTTTTTTGTTTATCTGTCACGGTTAAGCTTGAACTATGCATTCCTTTGATATGTCACGGTTAAATCTGAACGATGTTTTGTTGATCTGGCACACTTAAGCTTGGACTAGGCTTTCATTGATCTGTCACGGTTAAATCTGGACACGCTTTTTGTGGATCAGCCACGCTTAAGTTTAAACTATTTTTTGTTGTTCAACCACGCTTTAGATTGAGATATCAATTTCGTTGGGGTGTCACGCTAAACTATTAAATAGCTTTTTGTTAGATTGTTACACTTAAGCTTGTAATAGCTTTTTATTGATCTCCAATGTTTAGGATTGAAACAGCAGTTTTGTTGGTCTGTGACGCTAAAGTTCAAAATAACTTTTTTATCGTCAAATTTGCAGATTGAATCGACGCATCTTCAGAACATACGTTTTTTTTCTGTCCTGTATAAGAAAACGCCTGATTCATATTCGTACATCACATTTTATTTAAAGCAACTTAAACTGTTACAGGTGCGATTGCTTTCTAATGAACTGAATTCCGTTCAACAAAACTTGTGTCTTTTTTTCCCCAACGACTCCGTTTTAATTTGAACAAAACTCAATTAGTCTAATTACTTATATGTCTTGTCGTGAAATTAGATTACTCTTGTGATGGATGTTTTACTAGAAATAATTATGGCTGGTTGTCTTGTAGACGCATCCCCGTCCGCTGGGAATTAACCTTCACAGGATATACTTATTTAGATCGGTGATAGCCTTAGACACGCGTCGAAACTGCATGGTCTATGAACCTGCCGACCAAATTCAGGTTACCCTAAGATAACTTCAGGTCTCATGACTAGCAGAAATAAAACTATGGAATAAGTAATAGGGATAGAGTATTGAGAGCAAAATAACAGAAGTAAGAAACACAAAACAACGTAAAATAATAAAACATAATATTTATTTATTTGCGGTCTGTTATCCTCAACTTCATAGTTATTGTTTTATGACGCTTCACCCAACTGTTCCTCTGGTGTTCTTCAGGTAGTTAACGGCGACGGGATAGGAATGCTGAGTCTCTTAACTGTATCCTCAATAATTACTGCCTCCCATAGTTGTTGTCTTCGGGGCCCGTGGCGCGTTGAATCTTTACAGTTCCAGATGAGCATTGTCTACAGATAGCGGTATCAATTCTACCAAAAACCGGCCGGTTGGCCAAAACGTAGTGAGACGACAATTACTATGGAAGGCAGTAATTACTGAAAATACAGTTAAGAGACTCGGCATTCTCTATCTCGTCGCGGTTAACCACCTGACGAAGGCCAAAGGAATAGTTGGCCGAAGCGTCGTGAAACAACAATTATAAAGATAAGGATAACAGACCGCAAATAAATAAATATACAAATTACTCATCTCCAATGATTCCAATAATAAAATAATGAAATAGGAGTATTGAGAGTAAAACAACAGAGTATTGAGAAAAAGAACGCAAGTTAAGTGCATTTAGAGTGAAACAATAGGAGTGAGAATATTTAGAGTAAAGCAACAGAAGTAAGAGTATTAAAAGAAAAAACATCGGAAATAAGAGTATGGGGAGTACACACCGGAAAATGGCGTATTGAAAAAAAAAATCAACGGAAGTAGAAGCATTGAAACGAAAACAACTAAAGGAGAAGTATTCGGAGTTAAACAACTCAAGTATGAATAGAATAAAAATAAGATGTCCGAAAACGATGTACTCACTTTTTTAACTTCCCAGTATTCATGCATTTTGTATTGTGGTTTTGATAGAGCCATTTTAAAACGCGATATCTCATTTCTGCTCTTATATATATATATATATATATATATATATATATATATATATATATATGTGTGTGTGTGTGTGTGTGTGTGTGTGTGTGTGTGTGCACATGTATATATATATATATATATATATATATATATGTGTGTGTGTGTGTGTGCATGTATGTGTGTACACATATGTATATTTATATATAAAAAAGCAGAAATGAGGAAAATCGTCTGCCTTAAACCACTAACCTAGTTCTAAAACAGATCCTTTGTTCGATAAAATGCATGCCCATTGGCTGATAGGAAGGGGCGCGGTGGATACTAGAAACCTGATTGGCTAACTAAAATCCTCAACATATATAAAAACGAGAAACAACCACAGAATTCGCGCATAAGCCTGACGAATCCTATAGTGGATGAAACGCCGAATATTCAGTGTAGCTTAATATATATATAGTCATCCACATACTGTACGACAGTCAAGGCCCCTAACCATTAAGCTAATCGGCGGCTGCTTGCGAGTCGTGAATTAACGATGTTTTGAAATCGTCCGAATATATATATATATATATATATATATGTATATATATATATATGGCAATCTCCAACTACACCTCTCCTGTGTGGGCATGTAAAATACCAGTGGCAAGTGGATTCAGGACGAGATAAGCGGAGAGCACATACAGCGCCTAGAATTCCCAGATGGTCACCCATCTGGTACTGGACAGACTCGGCGTTGCTTAACTACGATGATCTGACGAGGACCGGTATGTCAACGTGATTATCCTGTATATATATATATATATATATATATATATATATATAGTCATCCACATAAGGTACTGTTTCGCTGTATGAGCGCAGGTTGGAAAGATGAAAATCAACGAGAACCATGCGTCAGAAACGATTAGAAAGCCATTGTATTTCTAATTGAAGTCAGACACTGAGGTTTTATTGTCAACTTAACATCTACGTCCTTAAATAATCTCGGTCTTTCTCAATAAGACAAGAAAAATACGTAAAAAAAAAGAAGCTCTATCTACATGAGCGTGAATATGGCAATCCCACAGAATGACGTCAATCCAACAAAGTCTGGTTGTATCGTGAGATACTGCTGTTGCGTCCTGGACCAATGGTAATGACACTTTAGCACCGTAACCATGCCTGAATCCAGTGTCATCATCTTATGAAGGCTTTGTTGGAAGAAATTCTGCTTTGCAAGCAACAGTTATTGTATAAACATTATATATATATATATATATATATATATATATATATATATATATATATATAGAGAGAGAGAGAGAGAGAGAGAAAGAGAGAGAGAGAATCGATTTAAGAATTATTTGCTTGACAAAGGAATATATAGAAGGAGTTATTTTAATTTCCTTAATCCATGAATTTTCAACAATGGCTCATATCATCAGAGGAAATGAAACGCAGCTAGCAAAATGTTCAGCTGTGAATGGACGCTATTTTGCTTTTCAGCACAATTATTGAAAATAGTTTTTTGCTCTATTCTTAAATATTGAGCTTTCCCTTTTTGGCTAGGATCTCCTTGAAAGTATTACTTCAAGTAATATCTATCAGGATTTTTCATCTGAATTTCTATCAGTGTCTTATCTCGCTTATATATATATATATATATATATATATATATATATATATATATATATACCAGGTTAATATTTTCCAGAGGTGAATTAACCAATAAAGTTTTAACAAGGCTCATACAAGAGTGCTCAATACGGAAGTAGGACAAGATATACTTTTTATTTGTTTTACATAAACCGCTTTTTACATTATCACCTGAAAAAGCTGCTAGTCACTTGTAACTGGTTGACCGAAACATGCTCATTAGTGTGTAGTGACATATAAATGCTTATATGAAATAAATAAAAAGTGTGTATATATAAGTGCGTTTAAATAATTCGTATGAATTATTTATTCTGAGACTTATCAGGATATATGCAGCTCAACACTTGAGGGCGGAGCATAACATAATAAATTCAAATCAGAATAAAATAAATCTATATAAATTTATTTACTAGTGCAACAAGGAACAGCATTATAAAGAAAGCGGGTTATAAAAAATCTTTAAACCATAGTATTTCAAAGCCTAGTGTTTCTTATTAGTACCAGTATCAGCCACACATCCATAGTATACATGGCCGCACCCTGAACCGATTCTAATTCAAGATATGCATCTTCAAATAATAAATGGTCTATAATAATGTTCTGATTGTCATTGAACATTTTGTGATAAATACCGGAGTTTCATTGGATTTAAATCTAGGAAACTACTACTATATTTATTTATTTATCAAGATATGGTTGACGTCAGCCATATTTTGATTCGCTCACTTACTTTCGTCAGCCTTCATTCAATCTGTGAAAATCCAATTAAAATATAGCTGACGAAAACCAGTGAGCGATTTATAATTAAAACTCAAGAAACCCCAGTATTTTTTCGCCTGGGTGCGCTCTCCCTAATTGAAACCTAAGGTACCATGAGCATCTCAACTTCTGTCATACAGGCTGACCCCAAAAAACGGGCCCCAAATCTAATTAGGTCCCGTTTCTTAGTGTTTTGTCCGAATGAAATGAAACTTTGGTCATAACTAGTTTATTATATTAAAACATCACATCAGAATACTAGGGTCTTTGGCCTTTTATTCTCTATTGAATGTAAAATGCTCAGAAAAATAATTGATTGTCCTCTGTTTTTTTTTGGGGGGGGCACCTTGTATTATAAATAAATAAAATAGTACGTTTTTATTAGATAATCGAGCATCTTATTGAATTTCTTTATACTAAATGAAAAGAGGAATCATTCGTATTATTCGTCTTATTAGAAACGTCAAGAAGAATTATATGTATTATATATAGGTCACTCACTTTTTTGTGAACGTGTAAAAATAAGTAATCGTATTTTTACATGTGTGTGCTTTCAATCTTTTTTCTATTCTAGGTGTTGGTTTAGTTTAGTATTTTTTTAAAACTATTTTATTTTTCTTATGTCTTGTTATCCCAAAGTAAAGTTTATTCTGTCTATACAGTTGTTTGCTATTTCACTTTTATAGTTAATATGTTTGAAGGGTTTTTAAAGTTTCGAATTTTAAATTTTCAGTCAAGAAAGTGATGTGTTGATGTCGATATAAGACTTTGCTTTTGATTTCATTCCTGATCAAAGACAACTATATATATATATATATATATATATATATATATATATATATATATATATATATATATATATATATATATATATATCGGTCACCTTATATATGGTATATCAATCGTGTTGAATTACATATATCGGAGAGTGCTTATTATAAACCATTTCTTCTGTCACTGTTCCTTGTTCGGCATTCACACTAGTCGGATTAAAGAAGAAATTTTTTTAGGAAATATTACACGGTTCCAAATCGAAGGTATATATTGGTTAGGGAGATGATTTTGACGATGTTATGTATTGTCAGGGTATATATAAACGAGTGTATATCATTTCTATATACGTGTCTAAATTCATGTATCATTTAGTTGTATAAAATGTTCTTCTAATGAATGTGTGTATACAGAGTGCATATATCATCTATAGGACGTATGTATATACTTGTGTCCGTCTGCGATTGTCTAGTGTTGTGATCGCCTGATTTAGAGTTCGCTGGGTGTGTATGTATATTTAATTACAATTTATGACGGGACAAGATTAAATATAAACACGTTTAAACACAAAGGAATAGTACTTATTTGGAAGGTCTTGGTTTAGAGAAAGCTGCAATAGAAATTTTTCCAAAGAAAATGACTGAGCCTTGGGTTTTATTTTCGGCAAATTCACGAGAGCTTTTTTTTTTCCTTTTAGAAAATTGAAAAACTGATTCTGACTATCATTTTTTCTGACCCCCTCTGATTGGAGCCATTTTGATCTAAATCTGTCCCTCTCTTGACTCCGACTGCCTCCTTGTATATATGTAACTATTCCCGAACACTAGTGCCCCATCCTTTCAATAATCATTAGTGTAAGATGTCTCGATTACAGCTGGTCGAGAGATTCAAATCTGGCCATGAAGCCGTCTCTGACTGCATTAGCAAGGAACAATCCCACACGGCCAACTTTAACCGCGGGAAATGTCGTTGAAATTTAAACATTTATTTTTTAAATGTCGAGACGTCCGTCCATAGTGATCTAATGCTTATAACATCATAATCTGCACATGTGAGCTTAAGTGACCGACTTTCATGTCAACTTTAAAGGGCTCAACAATAAGAACCGAGTTCTTAAAGGAGATCACACACACACACACACACACATATATATATATTTATTTATACTGACATATATATATATATATATATATATAACTACTTCATTTTATCACATAAACCTAATATACGAAAGTATAGATTTATGCGTAAACTTTAAGTATTTACTTCAAAAGTGCTCAATACGTAGGTAGAGCTAGTTAGTAATTAATAAAATATATATGGCGATTAAGCTACACTGAATATTCTGCGTTTCATCCACTATAGGATTCGTCAGGCTTATACGCGAATTCTGTGGTTGCTTCTTGTTTTTATATATGTTGAGGATTTCTAGTTAGCCAATCAGCTTTCTAGTATCCACCGCGCCCCTTCCTATCAGCCAATGGGCATGCATTTTATCGAACAAAGGATCTGTTTTAGAACTAGGTTAGTGGTTTAAGGTAGACGTTTTCCTTCCTTTTTTATATATATAAATATACCTATGTGTACACACACATGCACATATATATACATATATATATATACATGCACATATATATACATATATATATATATATGTATATATATATATACATATATTTGGGCGCGGTGGATACTAGAAAGCTGATTGGCTAACTAGAAATCCTCAACATATATAAAAACAAGAAGCAACCACAGAATTCGCGCATAAGCCTGATGAATCCTATAGTGGATGAAATGCAGAATATTCAGTGTAGCTTAATCGCCATATATATTTTATTAATTACTATATATATATATATATATATATATATATATATATATATATAAGGAAAATTAGATCATATGGTATCACTGGAGGAATACATAATGTAAATAAATCCTTCTTAAGTAGGAGAAAAATCCAGGTTTTCCACGACGGTCGTACATCTAAACAATATGATATAAATGCGGGAGTACCTCAGGGGTCTATTCTTGGGCCTTTATTATTCCTGATATTCATAAATGACCTCCATAATAAAATTGTATCGGAGATGAGTATATTTGCTGATGACACTACTCTCCATAACAGGAACGAGGGGAAAGCAAATGAGCATCCAAGGAAATGGCAGAAACGCTAGAGGATGACCTCCAATCTGTAGTGGAATGGCGGCACAAATGGATGGTCACATTCAATACTGCCAAGACTAAACTTGTCTCCGTCAATAATTACAAGAAACCTTCTTTACCACCAATAGCAATGGCCAAGAACACATTACCCGAAAGTACTTCCTTTAAACTCCTCGGCCTCATATTTACAGGAGATACATTGAGAACATTGCCAAGGCTGCCGCGAGGAAAGTGGGCTCTCTGTACTGTGCTGAAAAACTACTTACGCCTGAAAATATCTTGTACCTCTATAAGGCCACCATTCGCCCATGTATGGAGTACTGTTGTCACATTTGGGCTGGTGTATCTACTACTTGTCTCTCACTCCTGGACAGGGTTCAAAAGAAAGTCACCAACCTGATAGGTCCTGAACTATCATCTAGGCTTCAGCCTCTGTCCCATCGACGAAATGTTGCATCCCTCTGTTCTACAAGTACTTTAATGGTGAATGCTCTAACGAACTACAAGCACTTGTACCCCCTCGACGTGAATATCCCCGACAAACCCGACAAGCAGCCAAATCCCACCCCTTTACAGTAGATATCCCTAGGTGTAAGAAGGCCTTCTATTCGATAGTTTCTTCCCCAGAACTGCTAGACTTTTGAACTCCCTTCCGGGATTCTGCTTTCCCAACTGTACTGATATGCAGAAGTTCAAGTGTAATGTGAACATACATCTTGCTACTCATCTCTCTTCATAATACCCCTGCAACTTATGTCCCCGATAGTAGTCCCCTACTTCAAAGTGGCACTGTGCCTTATTTGGGGTGAAAATGGAATTATAATAATAACAAAAAAAAAAAAAATTCTATGTCATATCTTTCTATATAAATAAAAATATTTTATATATAATATTGTATATTATATAGATGAATAAAAATATTATATATATATATATATATATATATATATATATTATTTGAGGGTAAACAGTTGTATATGGTCGCTACAAATAGCCATCTGTTTCAGTCAAAGAGACTTCCTCAGGCGACCTTGAACCTCTTGAAGCAAAAAAGAAAAACGTTTTTTCTTTTTGGTTTTTCTTTTTGGCGTCAAGAGGTTCCAGATCGCCTGAGGAAGTCTCTTTGACTGAAACAGATGGCTATTTGTAGCGACCATATGTAACTGTTTACCCTCAAATACTAAAATAAATATTTTGCTCTTTTTATTGAGCACTATTTAACAACCTCGTTGTCTTCATTAGTCTCGATTTTTGAACACATCAAACCTGAATATATATATATATATATATATATATATATATATATATATATATATATATATATATATATAGGGTGAGCCAAAAGCAGGCGGACAGTGTTGTAAAAGTGGCACTCTTGTCATGACAGAGGCCAACTAGGGTCAACCATCCTGCCTCAGTAAAAATCGTCCTGGCTACCTATCTCAACGATATTCTGCAATTAATACAAGTATAATTTAATTTGATTTGTTTTTCTTTTAAGAGTATAGATAGCCAGGACCGTTTCTTATTGAGGCCGGTGACTGACCCTAGTCGGCCTCTATCATGATAAGAGTGTCACTTCCACAGGTAGGAAGGTTTACAACATTGTCTACATACTTTGGGCTCACTCTGTATGTGTGTAGGTGTCTGTGTGTCTGTCTATATGCGCCTGTGTATTCCTATATACGTGTGTCTATGTGTTAGTGATATATTTTTATTTTGGCCGGTGCGTATGTGTTCGTTCGCTTATGTATATACGTATTTCTTTATCTGCGAGTGTTTGTTTGTGTGTTATCGTATATGCGCGTGTATATATACTTTATGTGTAAGTGTGCATCAATATATGAATAATAAGGCGAAGGAAGAGATACAGCAATTAATAAGAGACAGGAACGACATTTAAGGGAAAGGGGGAGAAAATGGTTGGAAGGGCGGGGTAAGAGGGGAAGAAAGTTAAAGAGGAAGTGAGAGGGGATGGAGTATAGTAAAGATTGTGAGGGAATGGAAATCTAAGGGCACTGTAAAGAAGCGACTAAGAAAACAAGGAAGCGGTTATTCCTAAATTACGTCCATGCGAACAGAGTGACTGACCAACTGACACACAGAGTCTAGTATAAACTGATCTAAAAGTATTTTAAAGTTTAGCACAAGGCAATACGGACAGACAGAACTGCTAAATAAAATGCATGGACCTATCTCGAAATGATATTTCAAAACACAGGGGTGGCAGATGGACGAAAAACTAGCTCAATTTTCAACGTGAATGATTGACCGACCAACCGACGCTTTTAAAAATGAAGACATCACAGTAAAAAGAAAATAATGGAGTTAAAAATGGAAGCAAATATAAGCGTGACAGATCGACAAAAATGCTACCTTAAACTTCAGCGTGACCGACCGACGGCGCATCTTAAAAATGAAGAAATCACAGCAAAAGGAAAATAAGGGAGACAAAAATGGGAGCAATTGCGGCGATGTGGGCTAGGGGTTAAAATTTGGGTTCGCGAAGGGGGTGGGTAAGATCATCTTGACACGAATCTGAACAATGCGTCAACTGCTGAGTTCAGCCTGACATTTAAACAATAAGATTCTTATCATTTTTAACATTTTACTTTATTCGCCATTTTCTTTATTTCCTTTATTCTTTCTGGTTTTCATTATTTTCTGGACTTTCATTCTTTAATCCTTTCCCTTTTTTTTTCGCTTTTTTCTTGAGCGATATTTCTTTTTCATCGAACTTTTCTTCAATTTATATTCTTTCATTTTTTTTTCTTTTTTTCATTTTTTCCACCTTTAATTCTTTCTTCCATCTTTTACGGCATTGCTATTGTTTAATTCTTTCTTTTTTTAATATATATTTTTTTCATTCTCCTTTAATTCATTGTTAAAGTTTCATTACTTTTTAAAAAATTCTTTTTTTATCTTTCGCTGAATTTTCGCTTGTTAATTTTTTATTATTATTTTTCATTTTTTCTCTTTTTCAGTTTCGTTCATTTCTTCTTTTTCTTTTTACTTCGTTCATCAGTTTTCTTTCATCTTTTCATCAACATTTTCTTTCTTTTTTCTTTATTTAATTTTCTTTTTCCCCGCTAGTTTTCTTTTTCATTCTATTTTCATTGGGTGTCAAAGTTTCATTCATTATTTTTTTTTAAATTCTTTCATCTTTCGTTGAATTTTCGCTCGTTTATTTTTTATTTTTTATTTTTTATTTTCCCATTTTTCTCTTATTTTCAATTTCGTTTGATTCTTCTTTTCTTTTTTTCTGTATTTCGTCCATCAATTTTCTTTCATCTTTTCTTGAGTATTTTTTTTTCTTTCGTTATTTTTCATACGTTATTTATTCTTTGATTTCTTCATCTTGTTTTTTTCTTTCTTTTCATTCTTTCTTTCAACTTCTTTGAACTTTTCTTTATTCATTATTTGTTTTCCAATAAGTTAATATTTCACTCATTTTTTTATATATATTTTTTAACATTTTTATTTCATTCATTTTTAGTCTTCTTTTCAACTTGAATTCATTCGTTTTTGGCTTTCTTTTTCAATTTTTCATTCTCTGCCTCATTTTTTAAACTATTTTTCATTCGTTTTTTTTTCTTCACTCATCTGTTTTAAAAACTTATTCATTCAGCCATTACCCGTTAGTAATAATTCTGTCCATAATATTTTCTATAATGCTATCAAGCTGACAAGAAAGTTCTTGCGGTTTTTAACTTTTAAATTCAGACAAACATGTCTCGGCTCAAAAATTTATTGATCGAAATACGCACCATCAGAATCAACACGCTCTTGCCAACGCAAAACAAGTGCATTTATGTCTGTAACATAAAAAATCTTGCGTTCTGGTGACGATGAAGTCGCTGAAGACGTTTTTGATATCGCTTAGGTTTTTGAAGCATTTTTACGCAGAAAGTTATCATTAAAAAATACTGTAATAAATGAGATGATCGCAGACCACCAAACAGTCAGTATGACTTTCTTTTGGTGCAAGTCTGGCTTCGGGAAGTATCGTGGAGCTTCGTTGGCGTCTAACCACTGAGATGAACGTCGTCGGTTGTCGTAAAGGACCTACTTTTCATCGAAAGTCACAACCTATTTCAGAAACGGGTCGTTCTCGTTGCGTAAAAGAAGAGAAGATGACACTTCATAACAGCTTTTCTTTTGTTAATTTATTCATTGCGGACTATTATCCTCATCTTTCTTAGTTGTTGTTCAACGACGTTTTGGCCAACTATTCATCTGGCCTTCGTCAAGTGGTAACCGCGATGGGATAGGAACTCCGAATCTCCTAACTTCATTCTCAGCAATTACTGTGATCCATAGTTGTTGTCGTCTTCCCACGTTTTGGCCAACTATTCCTCTGGCGAAGGCCAGAGGAATAGTTGGCCGAAACGTCGTGAAACAACAACTAAGAAAGCTGAAGATCATAGTCCGCAATAAATAAATATTACTCATCTCAATAATGAATTCCAATTAAATAATATATATAGCGTTTCTTTTAGTTGTCGTTCAATTGATGAGGCACTCGTTTACCTAGTTTTTTGTCTTTCCAATCTCTCTCAAGTGTTTAGAAATCATTGTATATGCTACGTCTATTTAAGAATCAAGTTCTCGAACAGTTGTGCGTGGATTGGCTTAGATTAAGCCTCTTAATTGATCGTAGTCAACATTCGATGGCCGATCACTACGCTCATTATCTTCAAAACTCTCGTCGCCATGAAATTTCTTAAACCACCATTGTGTTGTGTGATCAATAGTGGTTCCTGGGCCAAAAGCTTCGTTGATATAGCGAGCTGTTTCAGCAGCTTCTTGGCCTAACTTGAATTGAAATAAGAAAACTGTGCGAATTTGCTTTTTCCCATTTTGTTCTGAAAAGAAAACATAATTGTTTTAAAACAATGGTAATTTAAACGATTGGATTGATCGAAAAACGCTCTTTAAAATGATGTACAAAGTAAAGTTATTATAACGAAAGCTTATTTGAAACTACATCATTTGAAATAAAAATTTTAAATTCCGTAAGAACTTTCTTCTCAACCTAATATGTTTACAATTTTTACATTTTGTCAATAGGAATAAATTCGTTACTTATACTTGAATTCTTTTTATATTATTAGTATTTATAACATTTATGGTTTTTAATCTTATACTTTATCGACCGAGTTGTTTACATTTCACTAGATGATCCATTAACTACCCATTAAACTAGCACATTAAAACATTAAACATTAAACTCGTCACTAGACGATCCATTAACTACCCATTAAACTAGCAAACTGGCTAGTTGTCAGCATTCTACAATATAACCTAACAATCAACAAAAGTTAAATTCGAAATATCCAATTACAATACAGGTTGTTCCAAAAGTCTTGGCCACATTTTGACATTGAATATCTCGAGAACTACTAAGGATAAGAATCTGAAAAGAAATGAAATACATCAATAGCTTTACAAAACCTTTATGCATTTAGCTTTAAAATAGCACCACTGTCATCTTATTACCATTCGTAGTTAAGCAGATCTGGAGATCTAGGAGTCCGCTGAACGTATCCTTGATCCAGTTTTTGCAAATCCAAGCACACAAAACGCCTTTTCTGATTGAGTGAACGCCATTAATGGATCTGCAAAGAAATTTTAAAAAATAAAACAAAAAACAACAACAAAAAAAAAACAATAGCCTTACAAAAAACCTTAATGCATTTAGCTTTAAAATAGCACCACTGTCATCTTACTACCATTCGTAGTTATGCAGATATGAGGACTTGAAATGTGTCTAAAACTTTTCCGATTCATCCAGTTTTAACTTTTATTTGTAATCTCATCCATACATTGTGGTCGCAGAGTTTGAAAGAAACCATCAGCAGTATTACGTCGACTCAAACACAAGAACGCATGCGCAACAAATTTAAAGATCGTAGTTAGACGCAAAAATCCAAATTTTGCAGAAGGATGAGGCTACCGTTTTACATATGCGTCTGTCACATCTGAATGAATACTGAGAGGTATTGCTAAACATAAACGACTTCGAAATCTAATAGGAAGTGATTTCTTCTTCTTCTCTCTCTCTCTCTCTCTCTCTCTCTCTCTCTCTCTCTCTCTTTTACAGAAGATATGTTGCTAGTTTTTTATGGGTTATTTTTTCGCTAAATGATTTAACCATTTTTCCAGCGACTTTAGCAACGGATTTCATGAAAGTCTTCCATTCCATCGTCTTGGGGAGGCTCCATGTTTTGACAAGCTTCTGGGTTTGACCTTTACTCCTGATCTGAAATAGAACACGTACATCAGGTCTGTTGCCAAGGACGCTGGGAAAATGGTGGGATCCTTCTACTGCTCTAGAAGATATCTTACTACTGATGCAATTCTCTATCTGTATAAAAGCCAAGTACGTCCAAGGATGGAGTACTGCTGCAACATCTGGGCAGGAGCTGCTAAAAGCAGTCTATCCTGCATTGACAGAATACAAAATAGACTTCGTGGTTTAGTGAGGGATGCCCTTTTCTCTTCCCTGCAGCCTCTCTCCCACAGAAGAGACGTTGCGAGCCTGTCTTTGTTTTGTCGTTATTTAGTTCAACAAAATGTTTGCTGCATTATAAGGATAGTAAAAAATCTTATTGAAAAATTAATAATTAAATACACCTTTAAAAAATATATCACGCCACTACAATATTTTCCTGACAAAAATACTCCCCTTTAATTGCATATGTTCAAATGTAATTTAATTCTTTATCTTTCGGAAAATAAAATATAACTTTTGGATAAGTTTTAATAAATCCCTCGGCAATTTTTTTGAGAATGTAAACCGAAATCGACGATGGCCATTGTACTTTATACCGTGACGTCAGCAGGTCTCATGACTTTAGTAGAACGACTTTCTATTTACGCTGGCTGTGGTTGTGCCCGTAATGTATTCTTGACGAACGCAACATTGATTGTATGTGCTTCACCAACAGTTATTTCCATAGACCTATGAGAAAAGGCATTTCAGTATATTCCATTGAAAAAAATATTGTGAGACAAACACTAGTGCCAGACTCGATCAAAGGCCTTTTATATTTCAAGAGTTATCGCCCTTGAGCCGGAACCCTCGTCTATGAATTTGTGAGTCTGTGTGGTATTACAGTCAACATTTCAGCTGCTGATCTTGCCGGCCGAAATCCATATTGCTTGTTACTAAGCAGATTGACTTTACTTAGGTAATTTAAAACTTTGTTGTTCGATTAAACAGCATTTAAAAAATGAAAAAAATAGATTTGTAGTAAATCTCCTTTAAACAACGATTATGCGAATTGGAGCTTTTTAAAATTTGATCAATTAGGTTTCAATAACAGAAAAAAAATGAATATTTCACTATATTAAAATCAAAGTTATGACGGTAAACCAAACAACTTCGATATATTATCTATTTGTTTAACGATGCCACGTGCATCGAAAGTCAACCTATGTCAACCCAAATTCGTCTCTTTCATCTTGCTTATTTTCTACGATCCCTGAAACCTAATTGGCCTGTAAAACTCATAGTTAGTTCCGGTTGCAATTTTTGAGCACAATGACTTGAATTTTTTCTAGATCTGTTGCATTAGCATCGAGATTCAAAAGTAGCTTGGCAACATCCCGGAAAGTAATATAGATGTAGTTAAGATTTTCTAATCATGGGAAGGACTTTTGAATACAAGTTGCCCATATCAGTCTTGTTGGACGAAATCCATTTTGCATGCCACTGAGTAGATTGCTTCTTTTTTTTTTTTTTTTTTTTTTTTGAAATGGCTAACAACGTATTGGTTTATCACGGATTCCAACAACATACTAATGACGCACATGGGACTGATCGATCGATACTGAGATGCAGAAAACCAATCTCCAATGTTTTTAAATACTAGGTTGGCAGTCGAACTTTTCCAAGCAAATGGGAAGCATTTCTCTTCCAGGTAACGATTGCACAGTTGTATGAGAATTGGAGCTAGTTTGTGGTAGCAGTTTCTTTAGCACAATGACTGGAATATTGTCAGGACCAGTTGCCTTCCTTGTATCAAGATTTTTCATGACTTTGAAAATATCTCGGACAGATATACCAATGCCGTTTAGAGTATTTTTAATTTTAATAGACAATCTGAGAGTAAGTTACTCTGGCTGTAAAAGGCAGGATTTTATGCAAATTTCAACTGTGTAGTCATGTTCACAGCTCTGAAACTCATTTTACCATCTTTGTTGTTTACGTATGTCTAGAACGGAAATTCCACGGTGCTATGGAAAAAATCGCCGATACAAAATAAATGTTTGTATACAGGTCTGAAATTGTAGCGTACTGGTAAAATTCAGTTGTAAGTTACGCCTTTCTGGAGGTTAAAGGTTCAATCCTCAATTCGGGCGACACTCAAAATACAATTACGAATTACTTTGGACTTCTACTCAGCTGGATTTTCCCGCACAAGGTTATATATTGAAATATTTAAATAACTATTACTTTTAATTTAATATTTTGGTTTTCTGTTTTTTTTTTCTGTTCATTTTCACCCATGTTTTTCATCAAAATGTGTAGCGTATTTTCATCAGTTACATGGTTAGGAATCCTATACTCCGCTATAGTCTTCATTTTCATATCAATGCAGAATAAATGAATACGGAAATGAAGTTCACATATTTACTAAAAGACAATCATACTATAATGTGAACGTTAAAAACTAAGAAAATATAGTAAACATTTATTTTATTTCTTTAATTCAATTTGATTCATACTTTTATTTCTCTAGTTTTTATTTTCATTTCATTTTAATTTATTTTTATTATTATATTTCCCACACTAAACATTTTTTTTGTTACATTTATTTTTTCATACATATTCAAATAATGCTTTTGCCCCTTTTTTTGCTTCCAATAATACCTTCGAAAATGTTTTCGTGTTTAAATAAATCAATGAAAACCTTTTGCGTATATGATTTTAAGTGAGCAACCATTAAATTAAAACCCGTTTATGCAGGGCTCACGTTCTCCATTAAGTACCTTTATTATTATTATTATTATTATTATTATTATTGTTGTTGTTGTTGTTGTTGTTGTTGCTGTTGTTGTTGTTGTTGTTGATGATGATGATTAGTTAATGAATTTTTAAGATGAATTTGTGTTCGTATGAATAAAGTGTCCGAGAGAATAAATAATTTAAACAATAAAGTGAATAATGTTCGAGAGAATAGAAAATTTCCTATTTTATTTCCCATTTCAGTCATACAAATTATTTACAGATAAAATGTTATAAAACAAACAAATAAACAAATAAACAAAAACCTGTAAGTTTTAAATATATTTCAAAGAAATAAATTACGCCCGGTACTAAAATATTGAAATCATCAATTATGTTAGTTAAAAAGAAAAAAACTGTCGTGGAAAATGCTTCTAACTTTAAAATATTTGGAAATACTCAATAAAAAGTTTTATTTAAAAAAAAACAGACTGAAAAATATTCTCGTATAAAAATTGTTTTGCAGTTTAAAAAAATAAACAAAATGAACTATTCGACTTCCTTCAATAGATATAAAAATTCAAAAACAACCCACTTACTATTATAATTTGTTAGATTAAAATAATCCCAATGTGCAATTATTACAATAATTGCAATTATATAATTCTTTAAATGGAGAATTATTTTTTCTCTTTAGGAGAATAAAAACACACACAATCTAAGGCAACGAAAAATATTTGTTATGACCACGTGGTTGAACACCGAAAACTTTCTATGCCTACATGTTGATCAGGAAATGACGTCATGCTGTCATGTTAACTGACCTACTCTCTCGGTAGCCGTGGTTAAACCATGTACACCGGAAGAAGGTCGGAGGTTACATCAACCGAAATGTTATGAAAATAACATTTAAGAAGAGAACAAATAATGAGATGAGACTAATCCAAATAATACGAATTATCAATCCTCATTTCAACAATTCAGAAATAAGATTAATACTACCACTGTTACTCGGGAAATGTTGTAATTGATCTTTTTATAGGGCTTTGTTTTTAATTAAATCCATATAAATGATAGCAGTAATCAGTAATTGGATCCTATTGGGCCTTGATATACTCGGTGGAAAATATAAATGGTTTCATGGAATTCCTTGAAAAACTTAACCTTTGCTGGAATTTATGACACTCATACTCATTAGTTGTTTCCCTTGTCTATTTAAATGTTTCATTGATAAGGCAAAAGTTAAAACAGTCATTGTTCTCTTGCGGGTCATGTAGGCAAGTCTATACAGATTAAAACATCCTGGATTTCTTTTTATTCCTTCTTTGATCACAGAAGGTAATCAATGCTCTTTTTCACTTTCTCCAGTTTCCTCGTTTCGAGGTGACATCGGCTTGGTTGCATTAAGACAGAAACCCTGGAAATCAGTTCGCAGAGAAAAGTATTGACGGAGCTTAGTATACAGTGTGATCACTCGAGCAATTTTCCTAGAAATAACATCTTACAAAACTCCTCGTTCCGTGTATTTACCATTTTCTGCATTTTTTATTACTTTGCCAAGTAAAAGTATTCATTTTTAGTAATACACACCGTTGTTTTTTTGTTTTTTTTTTTCTCTAAAAAAATGCTCTTAATTAATCTTTTCGCGCTTATCTTATAGCAAGCTAGTTATAGTCAAGTATGTCTGCTCTTTTTGACTTCCGGTTTCTGTTGCCCATTTGGCTGGATAATTAGACATGATCAAGCGGACAAGAAAACCGTTCTTAAAATGTGGAAAGGGGGGAGCATTCGCGTTATCTACGAGGACGATAATCATTAATCAGAAAGGGCCATATCTTGCTATTATATTATCACCCATGTAACGTTGGATGCCCCGGGAAGAGAGGTGACTGACCGACATTTGATCTGGTGACAATATTATTGATATAACGAAGTGTTTTGATAACGGAAGAATGTTTGGAAATAAAACTGGAATTTAATGTAGAAATAATTAAGCTAGAAATATGTAAAACAATAAAATGTTTAGAAAAATGTTTAATAATATCGAATTCCAACATGTCACGTTTATAATAAACGTGACAAAAAACTAGGCAAGGATTTTTGGTTTATATAGATAAATGACGTAACGAGTGTAGCGACACCTTATAAAGTAAGTTAAGTCTGTAACGAACAGCTGGGAAAGATGGTCAACAGATGTGATGGCACTCGGCAGGGGCAAGATCGATAATTAAGATGTAGATATGACTGTATCAGCGTTCAACCTTTCCAAGCGGGGAACACCATTTGGATTAAAGGTTGCCGAAATAAACCAGAAGTCTGTTGTTCGTGGTAGAAATTTCGTTGCGGCTTTCTGTCCAACAAGTGTGTTCCCTAATTGGCTGAATGCTGTAACTCCATAGAATGGTATTCGTCCCTTTTTTTGAAGGTATGTTTTACTTTGTCTGGCAAGAGACAAAGATGTTTTATTTGTCCCTTATTTGTCGTTATATGGGAACATGCACCAGATGAGTTGTTTTGTGACATCTTGAAAACGAGGCGATCACACAAAGATACATGCATGAAGAACACTTAATAAGGCACTCGTTACATACACGTGTTACATACACTCGTTACATACACGTGTATACATGCACAGAATATATACACACACCACACAGGTATCCAACATTGCTTGTTACAGGCGTTTCATCTGCGGAACAAAGACAGGAAGTAAAAAAGGAGCAAACAATCTTGGCTATACCCATATAATCTCTACTTTCTCTCGTATGAGAATTGCAATTCCTCACATCTTCAAACTAATTTGGATTCTGTAACTCTGGCCGCATCGATTTCTATAATGTCCAAACATTTAAATAAACTTTCTCTTCTATATCGATATAGTTGCGTTAGAATACAAGCTCTGCTCACAGGTTGCATTACTTGATGTGACATTGGCGTGTTACGCTCAAGTGTAAAATAGCGCGTAGGCCAAATGGGCGCAGACTTTTTTTTTTCTTATGGAAATCGACTCAAAAAGGCATGAAGCCACTTCGTAAAGAAACTTGAAAAAAAAAATTACAATTTCAAGGTCACAAATTAGTCACCGATAAGTATTAGATGGATAGAATCTGACTTAGAAAACACTAATTCTTTCCACTTTGTCAGAACATCACTTCTGAATTGTATCATTGGATTCCTTAAAAAAAACAAAAAAACTTAACCTCTGCTGAAATTTATAAGACTCATAGATTAGTCAGTAATTGCCTCCCTTGTTTTTTATGACTCGCGTGGATTGGCTTAAAGTTAAAATAATCATGTTCTCATTGTGGGTCTGAGTAATCTAAGAGTTTCTTATAAATTCCCGAAAAAGGTTAATACGCGTTTTTTTTTTGTTTTTTTTTTCCGCCTTAAACTTTTATTTATTCTTCCGTACTGTTCTTCTTTCTTCCTGGCTTTCCTTTTCTTTAATTCATTCAACTTGTTAATGTCATTTCTTTTTTGTATGCTTTTTCATATGTTTTTTATTCTGTTGCAACTTTCATTATTTTTACCTCTTTAACTTCTTTTCATTCATAGTTTAATAATAACATCTGGTTCGTTTCATTCATAGTTTAATAATAACATCTGGTTCGTTTTCATCTTTTTCGATTATTTATTTATTCTGTGAATACTTTGATAGTGCGATTTGCTTTACATCTAATATTGATTGCATAAAACACATTTTTGATTGATTTTCGTACTTTTTAAAATAATTTTTCGGTCGCCTTTATCATATTCTTGTTATCTTCACTACAGGGTGGAACGATAAATTTGTCGACCTAAAAAAAACAACAACCTTAGTTTTATTTTAAAACTTTTATTGACAAAATTAATTAAATAACTTGATTGTGTAGTAGAGCTGACATCTATTCAATGTAGCAGCCTTCAGCCTCAACCATTGCCTCGATGCGGGTCCGTAACTGGAAGCATTCCTTTTCCACAAGCGCCGGTGAGATCTCGATGAATACTCGGCGGATGGCGGCGATCAGGCTGGTTTTGATGTTGTGGGAAGTCATGTTGGTAATATTTTCGACGTATGATCACACGAAGTAGTTCAGCGATTCAGGTAGGGGGAGAAGAGGGGATCAGTGAGAGAAGGGTACAAAGTCGTAGCACTCCTGAAACCAAGTCTGGATCTTTTTGAACTTGTGGAACGGCGCCAAGTCCTGCTGCCACGCCTAGTGTCTGCCAGAAGTTCCCTGACTGCACCAGGGAATAACCATACTCTTCAACACATCCAGGTACACTTTGGTGTTGACTTTTAAGCCGACTTCAAAGATGTGAGGTGGCATGATGTGGCTCTCACTTGAAACCACACCAAAGACCATAACCGTGACCGAAAACTTTGTTTTTATCACGTTCCTGTTATTCGTAGTAATCCATCGATACATTTTGAGGTTGCTGGCAATGGTCCTGTTGTCATAACTTAGATCGGTAGAGAGCATGAGTTGTATAGCGGCACATCTTCACTCTCGCTCGTTGAATATTGTGTCACTTTCAAACATGATAGAAGGCTCCGATCGCTCTTGGGATTTGTACGCAAACTAGTAGATGGTTTGCATCAATAAAACAAAACCGGTTTTCATCAAACGAAAATGGAATAATGTCATCTTTTCTAGGGTGACAATTTTATCGTGCCAACCTGTATTTCTTTAAATTTGGGTTTGAAATTTTATTTATTCATTATTTATCGTTCTTTTGTTTTTTTTTTTGTTTTTTTATTTATCGCTCTTCTTTTTTTTTCTTGTTGGCAGGTGCGAGAACAGAGAGAAGAAACATCTGTGTAAAAGAGAAGGAAAGCGACAGAGATTGAGAAAGATAGGGAAAAGGAGATCGAAAGAGATGCAAATTATTTCTAAGAACCACAACAAGTGTATGAGATTATAGAAACATGGTACGAATGAAATGAGCAGACAAGAAAGAAGATTGATATGAAAGAAAGGGAAAGTGATAGGAAAGGGAATAATAGAGAATGGAGTTTGTTTAGCTCCGGCGAGATGATGTGACACAATGGTCGGAAAATGGGATTTGAAAAGACAGCGCCCTAGAGGAAGTACACTATGGCCTACAAAAAAAATGCCTGGGCAGACCTGTCAGCATTTCCCGGTAGAGGCACCTTAGCCGATTAGCAATAAACTAACACATTCTCAACGCGTTGGAATAGACCTCCTAGAACTGTACAGAGACATACCTTAGACATACCTTAGACATACCTTAGTAAACAGAAAACAAACCACCTATACAATGGCCTAAACTCTGGTGACTTTGGTGCCGGGAGCAAAGAGAGTGAAACCAAGAAAGAAAAAAGAGAACGAGGGAGAGAGAGAGAAGGAGAAAGATAGCAAGAAAACGTTGAGAGAGAAAGATATATATATATATATATATATATATATATATATTATATATATATATATATACACAGTCCTGGTCAAAATCATAAGACCACTTAAGTACTTCTTAAGTTTACTTGCGTTTACGCATATTATCGAATTTATAATCAAACAAATGGTTGAAATTATTGCCAAAAGGGAAAATATGATGGAAAAAAAAATAAAATCTGCTTCATTAGAAACCTTAACCCTGATCTAATAATTATTTAAAAAAAAAAAAAAAAACATTTTCACATGGTCAAAATGATAAGACTACTTTAATAAAATCGGCTTGTTTTGAAAAAATGAATACGAAAAGCTTTCTATGTAACTAAAAGCAACTTGTTAGTGGATAAAAACATCTTACTAAATTATAAATGGCAAAAGGGAAACCATTATCAGAGTTTGAGAGAGGAAGGATCTTCGAGCTTAATAGGGGTGGACTCTCCCATAGATCCATTGCAAGCGAAGTGAATCGTAGCAAAACGGTCATCACAATTTTTTTTTAGAAATCCAGATCAATATGGGCACAAAAAGAGTCCAGGTCGACCAAAAAAAAAAAAATAACCCCATCACTAGATCGCCGTATCAGAAGGAGTTTAAAAAAAAAACTCCAGTATGAGCTCAAGTCAATTGAAAAGCCAAACAGCAGCAGAATGTAGTCCTAAAGCCATCAGAAGGCATCTGAAAATGAAGGTTTTCAATCATTTAAAGCGACTGCAGTAACCACGTCTTCTTGAACAGCTCAAAACTAACCAACTTAAATATGCCGCCAAATACCAGACTTGAGATGAAGAGAAGTGGGAAAATGTAATTTTCTCCGATGAGAAAAAGTTTCATCCATATGGTCCAGATGGATTTCAACACTATTGGCATGATAAAAATTTGCCCAAAGAGACTTTTTCAACTCGGCATCGTGGAGTCAGCTGTGACCCTAAAGTTGCAAGTAGTGAAATGCCGGCAAATATCATTGAAGTACATTTCAATGCTTGAAAATGCTTCTATCAGGATTGAAGGTCCACGTCTGTGTGGAAGAAATTGGATTTTCCAGCAAGACAACGCTGCGATACACACTTCTCAACAAGCACGAGAATATTTTTCTTCAAATAATATAGAATTGTTAGATCATCCAGCATGTTCTCCGGACTTCAATCCCATTGAAAATATTTGGGGATAGATGGCAAAAGAAGTGTTCGAGGATGGAACCCAGTATGATTCGATAAAGGAACTTTCTGATTCAGTTTTCAGTACATGGGATAAAATTCCTTCGCAACTGATAAAAAAACTTAGTCGCAAGCATGCCGAAGAGAATTTTTGAAGTAATTCGTAATAATGGAGGCTATACTAAATACTGAGACCCTTTTTAGTAATTTATAATTGCCTTTTGTTAGATAAATTATCAGTGGTCTTATCATTTTGACCAGGTGAAAATGTTTTTTTTTTTTTTTTAATAATTATTAGATCAGGGTTAAGGTTTCGAATGAAGCAGATTTCATTTTTTTCCACCATATTTTCCCTTTTGGCAATAGTTTCAACCATTTGTTTGATTAAAAAATATGCGTAAACGCTTACTTTCTTAAGTGGTCTTATGATTTTGACCAGGACTATATATATATATATAAGTGTTAGGACGCTTAATCGGGATTGGAAAAATGGGGACTTTTGAGGGTACCGGAATCGAAAATAAATTGTGCCTAACTCCAGCAGCCAAAAACGATTCCTTTATTTATCTTTTAGTGATTTTGTTTAAACCCCTGCAAATTGTCCTCGATAGTAGCCCTCTAATTGAAAGTGGCACTGTGCCTTGTTTGGGGTGAAAATTCAATATATATATATGTTAGAAAAGAATTTCATCCAGGGCATGAAAATTGTTAAACAAAATGTTTTTACTATAGGCTTTAAAAATAAAACATTTTGTTTAACAAGATTCAATTTGAAATTTATTTTTCTTCAAAGGGCACTTTTATAAAGTTAAGGTATGAAAATTTAATTTAAATTGAACCAAAAAATTACCTTGGATTTATTTTATGTAATGTACATTCTGTTACACTTTTTAAAAATATCATTGAAAATTTAATATCTATATCATTAATTGCTAGATGAAAGATAATGTTTTTAAATTGCAACAAAATGTACATTACATAAAATAAATCCAAGGTAATTTTTTGATTCAATTTAAATTAATTTTTTATACCTTACGTTGTAAAATTTATAAAAGTGCACTTTGAAGATAAATAAATTTCAAATTGAATCTTGTACCTTTATTTTTAAAGCCTATAGTAAAAATATTTTTAACAATTTTCATGCCTTGGATGAAATGCTTTTCTAACTTGTATCTTATCTTTTTAAGATTATATTTTAAAACTCTCCTTCTCTCTATTTCAGTTTGTATTTCTCCTCACACAACAAATAACATATTTTCAAACTTATAAAATATGCCCAACTTAGCCTGCATTTGTATATATAGTGTACTGTAGGCCAGCTTCAGTTTTGCTGCTCCGGTTGTCTCCCCTGTCGCTTTGCCAGGCCACTAATATATATATATATATATAGAGAGAGAGAGATTAGAGAAAGAAAGAGTTGAGAAGTGAAAAGGAGAATAAGAGAATAAAAGCGGAAAGGAGACACGCATGTAGAAAGCGAGAGAAAGAGAGAGGGAGGAAAAGCAGAGGATTAGAATCTATTTATTCAACTTGGAAGATAGACGAATGTTTTCATTATTAACCAAGGCAGAAAACAGCGACGCCACAACAAAGATACAGGAATTTGCAAAAAGTAAATAACTGAAATAGACGAAAAATCTCGGCAGTGACCTCGTAATTATAATGACAATAATCTGTATGATCAATTGAAACGATCAATGCTATTTTAGTCTATAATATAGAACGATGCTTCATCAGACAAGAAAATAGAACAAAAATGGTGGCATTGTTAAACCAAGGGAGATAACCAGTATACAATTTTTCTCTAACTTCTGCCCTAAAAAATAATAACGCATATAATGGAAGATTGCGTTCATTTATTCGACGACACATCATCCTTTTTTTTTTTTTTTTTTTTTTAATAATTTAATGGCGAAACCAAATGAACGTCCTGTTACGGTTATGAGAGCGTAATAAGAGTTAGTGTTTTCTTTTTCTTTTCCTTTTTTTTAAGGAAGGGGCTGCTCTACCACTTAAACTAAGAACCCTTGAAAAGATATGAATCCACTTTTTTCTCTTTCCAAGTTGTATGTGAACAAGTAGTGTTAATTATACTCTCAGGACTTGATAGAGCAAATATTCCCTCATTTTCTATTATATATTATTCTTTGCCAAGTGGTAAATTAACACACACTATTGTTTTGTTTTAACTACAACAGCTTCTTATTCATCTATCTTCTTTGAGAGTATTGTGGCGTGGTTCCTGGCTTTGGTAGAGCTATTTTAGACGATAATAGCGTATGTGTTTAGTCAAGAACCATAATATCTATATAGTAATAATAGGATAGCGCGTATGTTATTTTGTGTGTCACGCTTACATCCAAGTGTCTGTCGTTTAATTGTTATGGACTTTTATTTCTTGTAATAAATAATTTTACCAAGAATTCTTTGTAATTTTTGGTTTCTATTTCTATTATTACCAAGAATTCTTTGTAAGTTTTGGTTTCGGTTTTAGCTGATTAGCCTGGGTGCCTGGCGTTGCCCGACGTTTCCCGGGTGTTTGGAGCTGTGTGTTGAGAAAAAAAGTGGTAGTAGGTAGGCTGGAACCCGTGACGCGAAGGCGGAAGAGAAAATGGAGGTGTGTGTAAGGCTGTTGGTTGAGCAAAAAAAAAAAAAAAAAAAGAAAAATGGAAAATTGCGAGCGCAAAAAAAAAAAAAAAAAGAAAAAAAAAGTGGTAGTAGTCCGGCAGGCTCGAACCCGTACCGCGAAGGAGAAAAAGAACATGAAAAAAAGTGACGCGTGAGCTGTTACGCCCATTACGACATTAAGGTTAGACAATCGAAAAGAGGGGCTGACTTTCAAAAATAATGGCGAATAAAGTGACCCCTCCCTGTAGAAAAGTGGCCAGTTGAGGACGAAGGAAATAATGTTTTGGGCCAATTTTTCGATACTTGTCATCCGATGGGGTTGAGCTTCAAAATGATACCGATCTCGTGAAAATCAATTGCCTCTATCGAAAGTTTTTGCGAGACGTACATATACATACATTTAAACAGACATGTGAGATTTATATTATAGATGGCGTTGAAGTTTTCTTTTCATATAAATAATTTTACCAAGAATTCTTCATACATTTTGGTTTCGGTTTCGAATATAGCTGAAGGAGCTCAAATATATATATATACACATATATATATATATATAAGAGCAAATAGTTATTAAAACATGTTAAGAACACTTTGAAAAAGAGTTAAAAACATATTTAATCTGAAAAGGAAACACTTAAGTGGATAGTCCTTAAGCCGCGGAGTTTCGAAGAAATACTTTCCTTCTCATCAGAGGGTAGGAATTAGCAAAATGTGGGATCGGATTTTGCATACAAAAGTATTTGATGAAACTGCAAGTAAGTCAAAGATCTTACTTGATAACAAAAAGTGAAGCAGAGAGAATATGGTGAAGAAAAAGGTGATTTCACGTAAATGGACAGTAAGATCTTTTGAACTTTGACCCCTTAACAGACAGTCAACGACGGGTACTTTTGCTAGTATATATATATATTTGCAATACTTTTTTGAATGAATTATACGAAAGTCCATTTTTAAATGCGAGTTGGAAATAATTTTACCTTTGACCAACTTGGTACTCCCAAATGGGAAGCGGCCTATGCATTATTTTTTATATATAATTATTCACTAACACATGTTTCGTCGTCTACAACTCATTAAATGGAAAATTAATCTCAACTCACATTAGGTCGAAATTGGATAGAATCTATTATTTAAGAGGATAGCTCATGAAGAACTTATTCACATTGGACTTGAAAACAACCATGTTTCAATTAGCTGAAAAGTGAGTTTCACAGGCGGGCAGTTCTAGGAAAGAAACTTTGTTCATGGATTTTCGTTTAGCTTTATGCTCAGCTAGAGAGTATGGAGACCGTTGTTGATTATTCAGAGAGGAAAGCACAAGGTCGGTTTTTAATATAGGAAAAAACCCAGCTTCTAAAAAGGAGGTACTCTTTATTGGAACAAAAATTTAGATTGACTCTGTCTTGAAGGATTTTAATCTTCAAACAAGTGCAGACCAGATACTTTGATTATTTGTAAAAACAAAAAAGAAAGAAAAGTACAATTTAAATGTTAAACAAATCAGACAGATTCTACACTTTGATCTCGGCTCGAAAACCGAAAAGAACTAATCTATAGGAAAAAAACAAAATAGAACTAACCTCTCTCTTGTACCAGCCAAAGAGAGATCGGAACTTACCTCCTCACAAGGGCAAAATAAAACTGACAGTTGAGCAAATCCCGGCTGTTGACATCGAGGCCTTAGTTGTAAATAAACAACTGTTGGGGATCGATGCGATGAAGGGGTTTGGCAGCATTTATCCAAAGTAATCTGGCGAAACACGTTTCTGGAGCAAGTTATTTTCGCAATCACTACAATTCCCCCTTTGCAAACTAAACTACCGTTCTCAGGTGTTGCCTGATTAAAAAAGAATAGCAAATCACAATACTTATATTTACTGAACACGAGTTCTTGCTTAATCCATAAACTGCGGTGGGTGTGGGGTTGTGGGTTAATACCTTTCTTTTCTTGATTAACGCATAAATGAAAATGGTAGATCCGATAGGATTTGAATTTAGCATAACCAGTTTTAAATATTACGGTCCAAAAATGTTGACGCACCAATTCGCTTCAGTTCACCGTAGAGGATTTCTTGCATGATCCCAATTGGCTGTCGTTTTCTTCGTCGACAGAAACAGCTATCTGTCATTCTCATTGACACCTAAGTGGGACTTCCTCTCATGATGTACGTCCCGTACATGTTGGTTTCGTTCTGCTCTTAATTTCTAATGTAATTTTCCATTATTTTATTTAATTTAGCATTACAAGTTTACGCTTACACACCCGCATCTGAATACTAAGACACATCAGAAAAGGGGACGTGATTAATTTTGGGTCACTGATCGGAAATAAATTCCTTTTGTGCGATTCGGGAGGTGAAATGCTAAACGGAAGGAAGATGGAAAGGACGAGACTCGTGTATCAATTAGTCTCGAGGAAAGAATTTTCTCTTAGAAAAAGAAGTGGTTAATGGCTTACAAGGAAGGTTGAGTTCCTCCAATATTAGCAAGACAGGAAAGGTTATAGCATTTTTCGTCATATACGACCCGTTTATTTCTTTTTTAAAAAATAAAATGCGTAAATACCTCCCGCGTTTTATGACTTGACGATAAATTTGCGCCGGCATTTTCGCAAGATGACACAAGATTGCGTTAAATTAGGTGTGTGTGTGTGTGTGTGTGTGTGTGTATGTGTGTGCATGCGCGCGCGTGCGCGTACGATACATCTAAACGCCCTTTTTTTACAAACGTTTGTCGTCCTGAGCTTCTTATGCGGCTGGGAATAGGATAAAAACTGTTGCAGCAATAATAATCCACGATCAATTCGTGTTGAAAAGAGATGAACTTGCAAGAAGTTTAGTGGCGATGAATGAATGATAATATCTGTTATTTTTTCATGGAAATTGCTCCAGACAATGTATGAAGCCACTCGATGTAAGGAGCAAACAACAATGAAAGATGATTATCACAAATAAAGGAGATTCCTATTGACCTTAGTCTTGATAGGGGGGGGGAATAGTCAGCAGGGGGGGGGAGGCGTCCACAAGTTTGCAGTTCTGTGAAGAAGCTATTGGAATAGGAGCCTTATTACAATAAGGTGTCAGAACATCGAATTGATGGAGACGATTAGACCAACGAGTAAGCAGAAAAAAAAAAAACAACAACAGAAAATAGATCAGACAATTCTAAAGAACACACGCCATAGAATTATATAAAAAGTCTGAGACAAACAACATCAAGTCTGTGTGAGAGTTTGTAGAAAAGAAGAAACGGGGAGCAATCAAAGTACAGATGCGTTTCAGCACTCAAATGTATGTACTACAGAAAATCAGAACAACATCTGCACCGTTGGTTTCAAATCCAAAACAAAACGGACCAATATCTGGTCGCTTATGTCAGATTCTCTTGAGTTCCTGTTTATATCTGTTTCCCTGGAGAATTTTACGTCATTCGTTCTAAATAAAACCTTTTACGTATGTAAAAAAAATTATTTTAATACTAAAATAATTTTTTTTATGTCTCCCGACAAAAGAGGCGACTTAATGCAGGTATTTGCGTGCAAAGGAAGAAACCTTTACCACTTAGGTAGATAAAATTCAATACAAAGGCGACGTTTCCATGCGGTTACTATCGTTAATAAAAACAGCAATAAAATTAATAATTTCCGATTCCGATACTAAAATCATATAATCGTCAAAACGAAGAATTTCATTTTTTTTTTTTTTTTGAGTGCGTGTGTGTGTAGGAAGGAGTAATATCGGCGAATTCACATCTACTTTAAATGGAGATATAATGTTTAAGTCGACAAACTTTTTAATGTTTTCCCTTTGTATATCCAAGGTTTTGATAAAGTCATAATGGATTTTTATCTATTTTTTTGACTTGTGCCATATTCACTAACTAGAAGATGTACCCGGCATTGCTCGGTAATAAAAGTAAAAAAAAAAAAAAAAAAAAAAAATACTCGAGCTGAAATCGAAATCTAAAGACAATGAACTGAGTACGATAACCATTAGGCCAACTTAACTCAATCTAAAAAAGGTGTTTCAAAACCTTCTTATTCTTAACATGTTATGAACAATATGCGCATGCAGTATATATGTTGAGAAGTGTCTTCACACACGCGAGTGTGCACAATTTTTACTTTCATAAATGTACTAGCATGCAGCACGACGTTGCCCTGTCGAAAATGCAAATAAATATTATATTTTAATTAATTTAGAATTCTTATTTATTATAAACAGAAATACCGTTAAAGGTAATGTTAAATTCCTTTTTAAAAATAAAGTTAAACAAACAGAAAGAATCTGATACATGTGTATGCAGGTATTATGTTTTTTCTAAAAAGTTCGTTCTTGTAAGTATAAAAAAAAATACTCGAGCTGAGATCGAAACCGGAACCTTAAGACAACTTTACATGGCTTTCAGAGAGTGTTTTCAACCCAATTCATACTTAACATACGGAAGCAGTCACGTTTCATGACCGCGCATGCGCAGTCGCGAAACAGTTGAACACACATAAAAATTCGATGTATCCCGCGTACCAATTTTTCAATTTTGACCCTTTAGCAACCCTTTTATCGGATGAAAACGGATTAAAAATTTTCTACGTGTCTGAATATCCTATATACCGAATTCCCAGTCTGTAGATGAAAAATTCGTTGAGTATATAGGTTGAGAAGTGTCCTCACACACACACACACACACACACACACACACACATTCTCACTTTTATAGAAGATAAGATAAGACTATTATATACACCCGGCGTTGCCCGGTCGTACAATACGCATAAATATTATATCTTAATAAATGCAGAATTCGTATTGATTATAAACAGAAATACCGTAGGTATTAAACGTAATGTTAAATTTCTTTTAAAAAAAATAAAGTAAAGAAAATCTGGAAAGAGACATGTGCATGCGAGTATTATGTTTGCTTTCTAAACAGTTTACTTCTTGTAATATATATATATATACATATATATATATATATATATATATATATATATATATATATATATATACGAAACCTTAAGCCAAGTACGATCACCATAACACCAACTCAACACGACCTTTACGAAGTGTTTTCTGAAAATCTTATTCTTAACGTAAAGAAGATGTGATGTTTCTCGACCACGCATGCGCAGTCGTGAAACAGTTGATAAATAGATCCCACGTACCAATTTGCTAATTTTTTCCCCTTAGCAGCCGTTTTTTTTTTTTATGGATGAAAACCGATTATAAAATTTTCCACAGATCTGAATATCCTATATACCAAATTTCAAGACTGTAGATCAAAATTTCGTTGCGTATATAGGTTGAGAAGTGTCCTCACACACACACACACACACACACACACATTTTCACTTTTATGGAATATAAAATAAAATAAATAAGATGAGATAAATAGATTATCCATTTTTACCATTTTTATCTGTGCCCATTTTACCTAATTTCGTTATCATGATGAATACATTTTAGATTTACAAGAAGTTCGAAAACAATAAATATTTATTATTTCATTATTAGCAATAGAAATTTTAGTTTCAAACAATAACAAAAAAAAAACAATTAAAAGAATTGTTTTGCAATAAAAAATAAGATAGTAATTATCCCGATTCCGATACTGATTTCGATTATTTCCAAAATTCGATTCCCGATTCCGATTAATCATCTCAACACTAATATGTATGTATATTCGCTCATCTATTTGATGTAGGAAATATCTATTTCTACTTTAGGTAATAAGCAAGATTCGTCTCTAAAAAAAAGTATGAAATCTGCTAAGGTTACTGACATTGTAAATAAAACTGAATACAAAAAGGTTGTTCAAAAGTCGATATATTTCTCCTACAGTTTAGCAGCAAGCAAGCTGACCGATATAATAAGAGCGTTGAACTTTCATGGTCGGTTGTGACTAAGATTCCCGGTTTAAACATCGGCGTTATCTTTACACTGATAAATTTTCAAAAGACGAAAAGAAAATTAGCGAAAATACTTACTACCATCCTCTTGATCCTATTAGTTCAGCTCATATTTAAAAATTAAATAAATAAAATAAAAAAATAAAAAATAAAAAAAAAATAACTCCAGGGATCTCCTGTAAAGACCTCAAAACATCAACATGAAAAACCTCACGGCCATTTTTCTTATTCTCCGGCAGCGCTCAATATTACTTGTTTTTTTTTTGTTTTTTTTTAAACCGAATAGACATTTCACATTAAATCATAAAATAAAAAAAGAAAAAAAAAAGAAAAAAAAAACACTAAAATCTTATTCAGTTAGGTAGAAAAGTAACTTATCTTGCCTTTGGTAGCCTTTATTTGTTATTTATTTGTTTTGGTCAACTTTTTCGTACCTCTGTAGATTGTAATACAAACACACCTTTTCTTATTTTTGTATGTAGCCATGAAGGGCCTTTGTACACCACGTATCCTTTTCTGCTAACACATAATGTTGTTCAACCGATTGAATCATTTTGTATCGCTCAACTTTTCTACCGTACTACCTAACACAAACACAAGTGACCGATGTGTGTGAGCTTATTAAGTTCACAAAGAAAAACAACAACAACAACAACAACAACAAATACATAAAAATACCTCTTTCTCACATAAAAGACGTTGACGTTGCGAGCTTGTCTTAACTCTATCGGTATTTTTATGGTAAGTGCTCGTCTGGCTCTGTTGTGGTCACTAAGGAAAACCACGGACACGGATATGGGTTAGAAAAATAAACTATATTAAAACAAAAACACCGCCGTAGCACATTCCGCCAAGATGGCGTACTACGAAGTTAACAGGCAACCGCGAGAGGATGTGACACAAGGTTAGAAGGTGGAAAAATGAGTTAGTGCTAAAAAAAAAAAAAAATGGAGCACTTTGGCTCTGCAAAAATATGCCTGAATAGCCCCGTTAGCATTTCCCGGTGAGTGCGCATCAGGCAACAATCGATAAACTTGCTCCTTCCAAAAACAGGGAGGCAAGGCATGGGAGTGTGGACCTCTAGGAAAACACAGAACATTTTGCATGTCCAACAGCAAAAAGGACACCAAAATGGTCTAGTTTCTGTCGGACTAATTGTGCAGGTGGGAACGTTGACTAATGTAAACTGCGAAGTTAGCAGATCACACAGAGAGTCGTACCTCTCGGTCTATTTTAGTGTTGGGACGATTCGGAATCAGAATCGGGAATCGGAACTTTTTGGGGTATCGGAATCGATATCAGAATCGGAAAAAATGGCATATATTTTCGGATGCCAAGAACAATTCTTTCAATTATTTTTATTTTTTTATTTTATTTGATTTTGTTTGAAAGAAAAACTTCCACAGTTGTTAGTAGTAATAATAAAATGATAAATATTTATTGATTTCGAACAACCAGTAAAACTAAAATCCATAGATCATCTCCAACAAGTGTGTTTTTATGTTTGAGTAAATATCTGCACATATGTTTTACGGTAATCGGGGGGGTATCAACTTTATAATTAAGTATTTAGAGATGTATAAAGATTCGGAATCGGAATCGGTAATTGTATCGGAATCGGGAAATTAGTTTGGAATCGGTAATTGTATTGGAATTGGCGAAAATATTGGAATCTTCCCATCACTAGTCTATTTCTACAGTTAGGAATGGTTCATCTTTAGTGCATGGGTAAGTCCTCACAATAGCCACATCCCGCCAATCTTTCACAAAACACTCGTCTAGCTAAAACCACTATCAAAAATTCCCCCCTCTCTATTTATGCTAATTCTAAAATATCATGAACAAATCTTCTTTCATAAAATTTTCCTAAAACTGAGTTCCACTGGTCTGTTTTTCAGTGTTACAATATGGCCGTCTTCAAGTTTAATGTAAACAAATTCTTATTGAGCTGCCCTCTTAAATAAAATTCCACCACTAACGATCACTACGCTGTAGTCTCAGTGATTAATTTGCACTCACTGAACCCTATTCGTGTGTGGTCTTCTGGCCTTGATAAGTGATGACACTCTTATATAAAAAAAAATGTCACTTCATGTCCATACAATTCGACAGCAACTACCAAGCAGTACCATCAATGCACGCTTTAAAAACTCCATGAAAAGCTTAAAGAACGTACATATCGAAACATGTGTATGTATAAAATACTACTGCAGTGTTTTACAAAGATTCACCATCGCAGAATTATTATCAACTGAACTGCTTATTAAGAAGGGAAGTTGGAGACCAGTAAAGCACATGCATTGTTATAAGTTCGAATGTACGAAGAACACGCGTTATCTATTACAGGCCTCGTCGTGGCGTAGCTGTCAGTCGCGACTGATGGAATATCGATTGTGACACGCCAACAACAGCAGCAGTAGCAGTAATAAAACTCATCATGGCACGATGAACGTGCAAAATAGAGAGATTTCTTGGAAAACACACCTAAGGAATTGTAGAACCGGACAGGAACCTGTTTCAGTAAACTTCAAAGTGTTCAATGGGTATATATAAACGTTCGATGGCAGTAAAGTCCAACATTTTTAGCATGTACAACCCCTTGTACACCGTCGACATAAATACCCCCGACAAACCCGACAATTAACAAAATCCCACCCCTACACAATAGACATCCCTAGATGTAAGAAGGCCTTCTACTCTAAGAGTTTCTTCCCCAGAACTGCTAAACTCTGGAACTCCCTTCCAGGTTCCTGTTTTCCCAACTGTACTGACATGCAGAAGTTCAAGTTCAATGTGAACAGGCATTTTGCTGCTCAACTACCTACATAGTATCCCTGCAACTTATGTCCCCGATAGTAGTCCCCCCCCTACATCAAAGTGGCACTGTGCCTTGTTTGGGGTGAAAATGGTGAAAAAATGCACACAAGTGCCGAAATAGCCTATTACCAGATATCCATATAGCAGTACACATGTGACGCGAATGATGAACTTTAAAAAGAATGGATAATATAACTTTTTGTCATCTATTCTCTATATTGCTCTGTAATTACATTGAGCTTCTTAAACAAGAAGTCAATTCACCAATGAACAGTCACTATACCACAGAACCTGAAGACGGTCTATGTGGGTTAAAAACATTAGTACATTTGGTGGATTTCTCTACTTTCTCGCGGATAACGCAAGAAAATGAGAAAGATTATGCGGAGTTTAGTGCTAATATTCAACCAGACCTATATATATATATATATATATATATATATATATATATATATATATATATATATATATATATGTTGCATATCGGGGGTTTCATTTTAAGAGTCTTAGGAAGAGTTATTAAGAGTCTTTGTCTTGAGAGAGGGATAGTCTTAGAGAGTCTTATTACAGTGAGGGATGTTGAAGACTCAGAGAGAGATAGAGATGTTCATTTTATTGTATAAGTTGTTGTACAAGAGACTTAGTGAGATTGTTCATATTATGATTCTTATATTTTAAAATGTTCTTTCTTAGATCTTGCTGATGGAAGAAGGAGAAAAAGAAACTCTTGGAGATGAAGGGATATAGTGTTCAGACAGTTCGGCATTATGATGTTGAGACGTGTATGTAAATACATATAACACAAATATATAATACAATTGGACTTTACCTTTGTATAAGAAACATAAGACACAAGACGAGCTTTACAAAAACACTTGATGGTTTATTCTTCACGACCGGCCGTTCCATCACCAAGAATTCAAAGTCTCACATTTTTTCCTGAAGTGACGTCTCGCTTCAGACGTCTGACTCCCTCTGAGTTTCTTCACTGACTGTCCCTCACTGACTGTCTAACTCTAACTAAAGTTTTTCTCTATTTTAGAACGTTCTATTTTCCGTGACGTCATACACATGTTGAAACATGTGCATTCTTTCACGTTTCCTGGACATACGTGTCCAAGCTTTTTCTATTTCTACAAAAGGAATTTTAACCTATATTCAATATGTTAAAACATTATCTTATAAGCTGCATTGTTTCAATTTAAAATTTCATAATAAACTTGACAGCTCACATTCTTTTCTTGAAATATTTATCTATTTCTAAACAAATGTTTTGTTTTACATTTTTAAATTCTCACACGTAATCTATTTCTAAACTAGATTACGAGGTTCGAATTTCGCCTATGCCATTCATTTTCATTTTAAACTAAATTCTCCATTTTTATACTTACATGAAAAGGGGACAGCCCTTATCATGTAACATATATATATATATATATATATATATATATATATATATATATATATATATATATATATATATATATATTGCAATCTTGAAGAGACGATTTTTATTATTATTCATGACTAAAAGTAAAATACGAAAAACACGTTTTAAAAAAAGGAGGAAGAATGAGAAAAATAAAATAAAGAGGGGGGGGTCATCTGACCGGTTTCGGCCTCGCTTTTTCAATACTGTATCCGGGATTTAAAAAGGAAAAATCAAAAATATGTACATTATTAAAATAAAGTTATGTTGCGTTCTGTTCATGGGTGAAAAAAAAAGCAGAGAAGTGATTAAAATGAAGCACCGTTTGGTATTTTCGAAGATCTTAAAGGTTAATCACGTTCAAACCTAAGAATAATTTCCTCTGTTTAAATAGAGAAGGCGTCCTCAACCAAATGTGAATAGTCTCCAAGATATTTAGATAGAATGTTGGGGTAGAAAATCTTTTCGAGAGGATGGCATTAATGTTGTCGTAGAGAACACAACACGCACGTTTGAAGCAAAATAATATTTTTCAACCGTTGAGCTGTTTTTTGAGCGAATTCTTCACTTACTGTCGCCAACCACGGTAAAGGAACATATATATTGGACATTTAATCACTCGCAAAAGTGTTCTCCCCCCCCGTATTATTATTATTATTATTATTATTATTATTATAATAATAATAATAATAATAATCATAATCATAATCATAATAATAATAATAATATTAATAATAATAATAATAATAATAATAATAATAATAATAATAATAATAATATAATTTACAATTTTGAGTGTAGTTGCGGTGTCAACTATGTGGATCAAACAATGTTAAGATTGAATGGGAGAGTCTAACAGCACGTACCTAGCAAAATCAGAAATGGGACATACCGAGCAACGGACGTACTTCCCAATACATAAGATCTTCAATAACTAACCATCTCATTAAAAACTCGTTATGTGCAGCAAATTTCAGCACAAACTTATTTCGCAATCCGGAGTCGTGCTCACGCCACATTTCATCTAAAGATGTTGAAGACTATTCACGTTCGGTTGCGGAGACCTTCTCTCTGTAAATAGAAGGAATGTCTTTTAGTTTTGAGCGTGATTAATCTCTAGGATCATCGAAAATATCATAACGTTGCTTTATTTTAATCGCTTCCCTGTTGTTTTTTCTGTATTTTTTTTTTTCACCCATGAACAGAACGCAACGTAACTTTATTTTAATAATGTACATATTTTGGATTTCCAGCTGACTGGCCATTTGTTTTTCCTCTTCTTCTTCCCTTTTTTTTAAATCACGTTTTAGGTATTTTACTTTTAATCATGAATAATAATGGTTTTCCCTTCAGGATTGCATTCGGATTACCTTGAAAGAATCTTTATGCAATCTGAAATATTATGCGCGTTTGTTTTTATATTTTTTTACATATCCAACATTTTTACACTCGTTTTTCTTGGCAATTTATGACTATAATAAATTGCAGTTTCACTTAATGACATAATCAGCAAATTCTAGCATTTCTACAAATATAATTTGCTGATTTCTTTCTGTCCTCTGATGGGAAGAATTGCGGAATAAGGACTTTGTAAATTGTTTTTTAGAGTATTCAGTCGAACAATAAATTTTGATTGTAAATTTCAACTTACAGTTTTAATTATTACTCATATATATATATATATATATATAATCCGTTGGCATAGACTGAGTGCTTTATGCCAGATTGACGGTTGGTGCAGACTCCAACCTGAAACTCGAATAAAGGGAAAAACTAATTTGCAAACAACTTTGTCCACGGTAGAAATAATAACATTCACTTTTATTGGCTTTTTTATTTATTTATTTATTTATTTATTTTTTGTAAAGGCACCATTTTCATTGGATTTTTTTTTTTTTTTTTTTTTTCGTAAATAAAAATTTTTTCGGCTTGTTCCTTTTTTGGGGGGAGGGGGGGGCGTCAATTCCCGGAACGCTCAAATATTCTGTATAGTCTTTTCAAGAATAATAAAAACAAACAAATGAAATCTTTTTGTTTATTCGTAAGTGTTTTATCTATCTATCTATCTATCTATCTATCTATCTATTATTATTATTATTATTATTATTATTATTATTATTATTATTATTATTATTAATATCATCTACATCATCATCATCATCATCACTATTATTTATATTTTATTTTATTATTTTTTTAAAACTAAAGCAAAACATTTTCCTGTCGATACGAAATTATTTTTTCACGCTAGAAACTTATTACGATTACCAAATTATTTTATGTGAGGAAGAGTTTCTTTTTTTTATCTTTCGAACTTCGGAGCATAAAAACAAAAACTTATTAGGGGAAATAACTCTACCCGTTTCTCAAAAATATCGATGTCGGAAATAATAATTCCAAATAAATTAAATTAAATATAATTGTTATTTAAAGTTGATGAAATCATAATCTTAAATAGAACATTTAAAGCAACTCTCTCGCTAGAAACTTAAACTAACATGCAGCTAATACGAGGGGCGTGCAATAAGTAATGCCCCTGACCCACTTCCAGTTGTCTAATCTAGCTGAAATTTTGCATGAGCAATGATTTATATCTCTACGGGTTACGTGGCAAATTACAGCTCTGAACTAATTGTTGTTTCTGTTTTACAGGTGTTTGAACTGAGTCATGTGTGAAATGGAGCCTGTTGAATGTCGAGCAGTGATCCGGTTTTTGTATTTGAAAGGACGCACACCACAGGAGACTTTTGATGAAATGAAACTTATGGTGATAATGCCCCATCATATGACCTTGTAAAACGCTGGCATCGTGAATTCAAACATGGCCGGAAGTCTGTGGAAACAGCTCCCAGACCTAGTCGCCCCCTTCTGCCATTAATGAGGCATCTGTCCGTCAAGTTAAGGCTGCCATTTTGGAAGATCGGCGAATTACTATTCGCCAAATAGCCCAAGATGTCAAGATTAGTACAGGGTCTGTGGAAACTATCATTCATGACCATTTGCATATGCATAAGGTGTCTGACAGATGGATTCCCAGGTTGCTTACACCATTCCAGAAGCGAGAACGCGTCGAGTGCTCGAGGATGAATTTGGAGATGTGTCAAGAAGATGAGTCAAAGTTTTTCAAAAGACTAATTGCACAGGATGAAACCTGGATCCATCACTATGATCCAGAGACCAAAGCCCTGTCAATGCAGTGGAAGCACTTGGACTTACCACCTCCAAAGAGGGCAAGGGTGCAGCCCTCCGCTGGCAAGGTCATGCTCACAGTCTTCTGGGACCAGGACGGAGTAGTGATGACAGATTTCCTGGCAAAGGGTACCACAATTACAGGAGCCTATTATGCTTCACTTTTGAGGAAATTAAGGGAAGCTATCAAAATCAAGAGGCGGGGCAAGATCAGCAAAGGCACCCTCCTCCTGCAGGACAACGCGCCGGTCCACAACTCGCATATCGCCAGATCAGAAGCACGGGCAGGTGGTTATGAAATCCTTCCCCATCCCGCCTACTCTCCTGACCTTGCACCCTCTGACTTTCATCTCTTCCCAGCCATGAAGTTGTTTTTGAAAGGAAAGCGTTTCCCAGATGATGCAGCCTTGATTTCTGAAGTCACGTCTTGGTTGGAGGACCAACCTGGAGTGTTCTACAAAAACGGTCTCCAGAGCTGCATCAAACGATGGGAGAAATGCATAACTCTGGGTGGTTCCTATGTAGAGAAAGACTAATAACTGTTCCAAGTTTCGTTTCTCTACTGCTATGGGAAGTGAGTCAGGGGCATTACTTATTGCACGCCCCTCGTAAAATCGATTTTCCTTAATATAATACGCAAATAAGGTGACCTCTTGATCGTATATTTTGAAAGAACCATACTATATATAGAAATAAATGAAACATTAAAGTAATGAACCTTTTGTATATATTATTCAAATTGTGAACAAACAAACAAACAGACAGAAATACGAATTTATGTATATATATATATATATATATATATATATATATATATATATATATATATATATATATATATATATATATATACAGTAGACCCCCAACATACGAGATTCATTCGTTTCCGGATGAAGCTCGTATCTCGAATTAAAATGGCACCATTAAGGAGACGTACTTCAGTTGTTAGACGCCGACAGAGCTCCACGAAATTTCCCGAAACCATAGTTGCAACAAAAGAAGATCATGCTGACTGCGATCATCTTATCCATTAAAGTTTTTTTTTTTTAACGCAGGGAAACCATCATGCCGGCGAAGTACTGCCAACAAATGGAGAAAATTGGCCAGAAACTTCGACAACACCCAGTATTAGTCAATAGAAAAGGTCCAATTATCCTCCACGATAATGTCCGTACGTATGTTGCTAAACCGATCCTGCATAAGTTGAACGAATTGGGCCAGTCTGCCTCATCCGCCATACCCTCCAGACCTCTCACCTACCGACTACCACTTTTTCAAGCATTTCGACAAGTTTCTGCGTGAGAAATACTTTTAAAACCTAAGCGATATCAGCGACTTCATCGCAACGAGAACGCAAGATTTTTACATTGCTGGCATAAATACACATGTTTTGCGTTAGGAAAAATGTGTTGATTCTGATTATATATATATATATATATATATATATATATATATATATAATCTGATGATATTGCTTTCCAGAAGTTAAGAAACCAATGAAGTGTAATGAGGTTTATGCAAGAGTGCTCAGTATCGAAGTTGAACAGCGTATACTCTTTGTTTTTATACAAGCATCGCCGGAAGAGATCTCTAGTTACATGTAGCTTGCTGATCGAAACATGCTTATGACTGTGTAGCAACATATTACTGCTTATGTAAAAACAAATAAAGAGTATATATATATATAAATATATATATATATATATATATTTATATAGTGTAAGATTTTGTTGAAAATTCAAAAACAACAAAATTTTACACTATATATGCTCTACACCTATAAAATAGATACATTGAGCTTAACTCAAAATTAACGGTGACTAGTTTTTAAAATAAAAATCTAGACCCGTTAAACGAAAACGGTATGCATTGAAAGTAACGATATTTCAAAAACAAACCTTAATAAGCACTTCATATATATATATATATATATATATATATATATATATATATATACATATATATATATATATATGAAGTGCTCTCTCTCTCTCTCTCTCTCTCTCTCTCTCTGTCTCTCTCTCTCTCTGTCTCTCTCTCTCTCTCTCTCTCTCTCTTTATATATATATATATATATATATATATATATTCAGCCACTCTGATGAGTCGTAGACGACGAAACACATGTAAGTGGATAATTATATTTTAAAAATATATATATATTCCGCTCCCCATTTAAGGGGGTACCAAATTGGTCAAAGGGAAAATTATTCCCAACTCGCATTTAGGTAAAAATGCAATTTCGTATGAATAAGTGAATTCATAAGTGAAATGAATAAGTGAAATGAAGTATCGCTAACAAAAATAAAAACATCTCTCTCTCTCTCTCTCTCTCTCTCTATATATATATATATATATATATATATATATATATATATGAAGTGCTCTATATTGATTATAGAGGGTAAGAAAGTTTAAGTTTGTGAGTATAAACACAGAATCGATAGCATATAGCTAAGATCACTATGCGCTTCTTAAATCTTTTGAAATTACTTTTGGCAAAATCTCGTTTCTTAGGATTATGTCAGGTAAGATTAAAAAAAATAATAAATAAAAACGAAACAATGAATGAACACATTCGTATGAAAAGGATGAAACGAATATTCAGAAGATGAAGAAGAAGAAGAAAGCGGTGCGTTGTGCCTAAGTCGACGGATAAGGCTTAGGAGATTAAGTGGCCAGGCAAGCGTCTATTATCTTCAGATTAAGGATTTGGACGACTTTGGCTTGTTAATCCAAGTGAAATAAATACAGGTAGGTATAAGACGTGAATCTGGCGACAGGTGAGAACAAAACAAAACAAAAAACGGCTGCACATGTAATTATAGAGACTACACTAAAAAAAAAAAAAAAAAATGAATTACGTAATTCATGGTCATCTTTATAATTATTTATATCATCCGAGGGGGGAACAAAGCAATGAAACTGGCTTCCTATCTTAGTTTAAAATAAGATCCGTCCATTTAAATTACGCGCGTATCGACAACAACGCAATTTCAAACTTGAGCACGACAGAACGACGAGCGAACAGAAAGACATATTTCATGACATTTTATTAGGACCAAAGCGTAGTATCTATCCTACACTTCATTTATTTTGTGCTCAGTCAGATAGAAATCTTTCTATCTAGACTGAGGTATGTTTTTGCTCGAATACAGTGTATTTTTTGGAGAACTGGATTTTTTTCTACAGTAAAAATTTCTGTCTAATTCTGCCCTCGTGGAGAGGCATGTAAATCAGGACAAGCGTTTCTATTTGTGTTTGTCGTTGCATAACATGAATGACTTGATATAACGCAAAATGTTTAGACGCAAACAGCCCACCCTCTCCCTCCTTCTCTCACGCATACACACTCTCTCTATCTCCTTTTTTTCTCTCTCCCTCTCTTTTTCTCACACATACACACTCTCTCTATCTCCTTTTTTCTCTCTCTCTCTCTTTCTCTCTCTCCGTCATTCTCTCTCTCTCTCTCTCTCTCTCTCTCTCTTTCTCTTGCTCTCGCTCTCTCTATTTCTCTCTCTCAGATTGAGAGAACCTCTTGCGACGATGTTTAGAACGGTGAAACTAATCTTCATTTTCCGGTTTTTTTTTTACAAGGGTGCTATTATCAAGGCTCGGAGGCCACTCGAGGATAAGGGTTAATAGGTGTAAGGTAGTTACCAGTACAACAGCGTAGTAATCGTTAGAAATGGGAATTTGGTATAATTTGATTACCTAAGAAGACGGCTCAGCAAAAACTTGTTTACGTTGGACTTGAAGACTACAATATTGTAATCAGCTGGAAAGCAGGACATCAGAACAGAATTCCACAGGCGGGCAGTTCTAGGAAAAAAGATTAGTTCATGGAATCCACGTTTAAATTCATTAGTAACGTAGATTGTGCAAAAATCCAAAAGTCACGCAGCCGAACGCTTGCAATAAGACGGTACAAGATGGAACGATAACATTGTCGCCTCGGAAAAGACGACATGATACCATTTCCGTTTGATGAAAACCGGTTTTCTATTTTTGTTGCAGATACCATCTACTAGTTGGCCAGTTGTGTACAGATCCCAAGAGCGATAGGAGCTTTCCATCATGTCTGAAAGTGACACAATGTTCAACGAGTGAAATCGGAGATGAGCCACTGTACAACTCATACTCTCTACTGGTCCAAGATGACAACAGGACCACTGCCATCGCCCTCAAAATGCACCGCTGGGTGCCACAAATAACAGGGACGTGCTCAGGGTGATGAAAACAAAGTTTCCAGCCACAGTTATAATCTTATATAGGTGAGTTATTAAAATGGAAATTCCTATAAAACAAATCTAAAGCTATGGAAAATTCTCACGTCGGCATACCTTAAACAATGATCAAAGCATTTCTCCTAACAAACACCCCGTATATCTTAGCACTAAGTGAGACTAATCTACACTCCTCCATCCCCTCTAACTACTTTAACATGACTGGATATATCCCACTCTGCTGTAAGGACTCTGACAGACATATGCACGGACTTGGAATTTACATTCGTAATACCCTTCCCTTGACTAGATAAACAAACCTAGAATCGGACGATCAAGCCTTTATGTGCTTTAGACTTAACATGCAATACAACATCAGCTACTTTTATTTTCTTTACCGCTCTCCCTCGACCCAGGACTGTACCATAATAAACAAAGTCTCTGACAGCATAGACACAGCACTCTACCTCAACACTAGCGCACAAGTACATGTATTTGGTGACTTTAATGTTCACCACAAAAACTGGCTTGGATCCTCTACTTACACAGATGCAGCGGGCAGCACAACACATAGCTTCTCTATAGCTCACTCCCTATCACAAATGGTTACATTCCCAACCCGTTTCCCTGATGAGCAAGAACAATACGCATCACTTCTAGATCTGTTTTTGACCACAGTTCCCGATGATTGTATAACGAATGCCGACAGCCCACTTGGGAACGATGATTATGCAGTGATAATGGTTGAAATCACCCTAAACTCTAGAGCCAAAACTGAAGAGCCAGTGCTCAAAACAATGAGATATTATAAAAAGGCTGACTGGGAAGCCATCAGAGATCTTATCAGAGATGCCCCATGAGAAAATAGTTTTCTCTTCCTGCTGAACAGTGCGCAAATGAGACCACTGAACGGTTCCAAACTGCAATTGAAGCACATGTCCCCATGCGGAAATTTTATAGCAAGCCCCACTCTCCTCAATGGTTTACTTCGAATTGGGCAACTGCCATTGCTCAAAGGCAGCATGCATACCACCGATTTAACCGACATAAGTTCAGTTCAAACAAACAGAAGGACATAGAAGCTAGAAGTAAGGTTAAGAAAGAAATAGCGACAGCTAAAAGAGAATTTGTTGTTCCTAATATTCATAAATGACCTCCCCGACAAAATTGCCTCTGAGATCGGTATATATGCTGATGACACCACACTCTATAACAGGCACGACAGGAAAACAAATGAAGACATATCTAAAGAAATGGTAGAAACACTAGAGGATGATCTCCAATCTGTAGTAGAATGGGGACAAAAATGGATGGTCACGTTCAATGCCGCCAAGACTAAACTAGTTTCCTTCAATAATTACAAGAAACATTCTCTACCACCAATAGCAATGGCCAACGACACTTTATCTGAGAGTACATCTTTCAAACTGCTTGGCCTAACGTTCACAGGAAACATGAGTTGGAACAATTACATTGAAAGCGTTGCCAGGGCCGCTGCAAAGAAGGTAGACTCTCTCTACCGTGCTAGAAAATTGCTAATACCCGAAAGTATCCTGTACCTCTATAAGGCCACCATTCGTTCATGTATGGAGTATTGCTGTCATATTTGGGCTGGTGCATCTGCTACTAGTCTCTCGCTCCTAGACAAGGTTCAAAAGAGAGTCGCCAATCTGATAGGCCCTGAACTGGCATCTAAGCTTCAGCCTCTGTCCCATCGACGAAATGTTGCATCCCTCTGCCTGTTCTACAAGTATTTTAATGGAGAATGCTCTGACGAACTGCAAGCACTTGTGCCCCCACGACGTAAACACCCTCGACAAACCCGACAGGCAGCTAAATCTCACCCCCACGCTGTAGAGATCCCTAGATGTAAAAGATCTTTCTATTCCAGTAGTTTCTTCTCCAGAACCGCTAGACTTTTGAATTCCATTCCAGGTCCCTGCTTCCCCAACTGTACTGACATGCAGAAGTTCAAGTGTAACGTGAACAGACATATTGCTGCCCAAATCTCCACATAGTACCCCAGTAGATGTTACCCTTGATAGTAGCCCCCTACACCAAAGTGGCAATGTGCCTTGTTTGGGGTGAAAATGTAAAAAATAAATTTTTTTTTTAATGAGATTTTCACCTCTAAGAAAGTATTCTCACATCATGCCACCTCACACCTTTGAAGTTGGCTTGAAAATCAACACCAAAGTCTACCTGGATGTGCTGGTGATTTCCTGCTGCAATCAAGTGGCCGCTGGCAGACACTGAGTGTGACAGCAGAACTTAGCGCTGACCCACAAGTCCAAAGAGACCCAGGCTTGGCTTCAGAAAGAGTGTTACGACTTAGTACCCTTCTCTCACTGGCCTTTCTCCTCCCCCGACTTGAACCCGCTGGACTACTTCGTTTGGTCATACGTCACCAACATGACCTCCATCAACACCAAAGCCAGCCTGATTGCCGCCGTCCGCCGAGCTTCCAGTTACCTGAATTGATTTTTTCAATACAAGTTTTAAAATAAAGCTGTAGTATTTTTCTTTAGGGCGACACTTTTATCGTTCCTCCCTGTACAATGCTTGTCGTTGCTTAAACGCACGATATATTAAAGAAAGAACGACACGTTTTCTCTTTGTAATCATCAATAAACGTTTCTACATATTCACACAAGCGATAACGACCAGTCAACACCTGCAGCGATCGATAATTCGATCGCTGTCATTCCCATCTCATGAACGAATCATTTGCAGAGCTTCTAACAACAAAAGAAAAGAAAAACTGATATTCTAAAGATCCAATCGGTGCGCACAGCGATAAAAATACTTATTCAAAACTCAAGCGTGATAAAACCAACGAAAATACTATTTCAAACTATAGCGTAACAGGTCGCTGACAATGTCATTATGTGGCGACTCAATCGCAAAACAATTTCGACGAATGCTAAAAAGCAATTGGTTCGAATAGCTCACGCTCTTTCTTTCTCCACTTCGTCTGAATATGTTTTCTTTCTGTCATTTCCAAAGCAAGTAAGTTTTTTTTACAGAAACGTGTTAACTCAAAGTATTTCTTATTGATAAAACCGTTTCAACCCCCTAACCCTAACCCTCTACCCAATGACAAGTCTATATCAAAATAAGCCAACGCGAACTTAAAAATCACTATAAACCAAATACCTTAAACAGCGATCAAATGAGAATTTCGCTAGATGACACCCGCCGCGCCTAGAACAGAACCCCTTAGAACATATAACCCTCCTCCGTGCCTAGACTGAGGAAGGCAAGGCGGAAAGAAATCTTCAATGACACGCATACAAGCCTTCTTCATTTCGCGCACACATTCTTACACACTAGCTAGAGTCAAGCGAACAGAAACGAATTACTACTCACACAGTCACATGACAAGGTAAACCAACACACATACACAATACCATGCTGCTAAATACTCCCATATGTGTGTTACTGAAATAAGCATATTATTCACACTATAAACATTTTGACTTGTGACTATTTACTCAACTTTCTTTAGTAAGCACGTGTTTGCAGTATAAACATTTACGGATTGAAAATAAATTTTATGTTTATACAATTGTAGATATAAAGTATTTTTTTTTATATAAAATTTCGCTTTTCTCAATTCGTCATTTACAAAACTCTGTTTATACGAGAGGGCGTTCCACAAGCAATACCATTAGAATGAGCGACTTTTTGGGCTCTAGGATTTATTTTTCTACATAGTCACCATTTCTCAACGCACTTTAGTTACGGATTCAACGTTTCTGTTTCTACCGCACGTTCATCACAAGCTTTGCTTTCTTGGAGTCTCACGCCGTCAATATCTGCAACAGAAAGATGAAACTTCCATGTCATGAATGCATAAGTTCATTCATCATAAGAATGCGATTTCCAATCGCCATCCGATTCATTCGGTTGGAATAAAAATAGGAGGCATTACTTTTGGAACGCCCTCGCGCGCACGCGCGTGTGTGGATGCATACGTACATGATGGACTCTTCCGTCGATTTCGACGTATGAGGTTCCGCCACAACAACTAAGTTGTTCGTAAATCCACATAGACAATTTGTTTATAGTGGTGAAGGCTTTGTGTAGAACCAGCCACACTTTTTGGTATTACTGCTAACTTTTGTCGGTGCAGATGACTGCCACATGATAAAGTATACAGTAGACTGCAGGTTTTTATATCAGAGTTTCCTTCTCGTAGATGCATGTCTTAATGAAGACTGGAGGTGCATCTCTCCCAGTTAATTAATATGCACCCAGATACCAACATGGAAATTTCTACGACTCGGCACTGTACATACAACGCCCAACCTTCTCAAATGGTCACCCATCTGGTACTGGCCAGGTTCAATGTTGCCTAACTTCAGGGATACATACATACATACATAATAGATAAATAGATAGATAGAGAGAGAAAGAGAGAGATAGATAGAGAGAGAGAGAGAGAGAAATCGAACGAGCGAGCGAGAGAGAGAGAGAGAGAGAGAGAGAAAGAAAGAAAGAGAGAGGGGAAGAGGGGAAAAGAAGAAGGGAGAGACAGACACATTTTCTTTTCATATAGTGGCGGATCATTTTCATTTGTTTTCTTTGTTTTTTTTTGTTTTGTTTTTGTTTTGTTTTTTCCTTTTTCTCTTTTCTTTCACTTTCTTTTTTCTATCCATCTATCGCGTTTCATCAGATCATTTTGCCTAGGCTATCGGTCGTACACCATCTCGTCCCACCCATCCCTCCCTCTCTCTCTTTCTCTCTCCCTCTCTTTCTTTCTTTCTCTCCTTCCGTCCAGCTCGGTCTGTTTTTCCTTCCTTCAGTGCATACCCCATAAGTATCTACAATTGAGTATAGGTGAGTTATTGAAAGGAAACAGGTCGCGTTTCTTTATATATTATTTGTATTGTACTTTTCACCCCGCTTTCAACCAACCACTTTTTATTCCGTTCTTCCTCCCCCTCCACCTCCTCCTCCTCCTCCTTCTTCTTCTTCTTCTTCTTCTTCTTCTTCTTCTTCTTCTTCTTCTTCTTCTTCTTCTTCTTCTCCTCCTCCTCCTCCTTCTTCTTCTTCTTCTTCTTCATTATGACAAATATTGTTGACGTCTGACGTAAAAGCGTCGCACCGGTAGTTTTGCTCTGTTGTTGCTACTGCGAAACTGACGCTCCTTTTAGGCGTTCAAACATTTATTCTTGCTGCTGTAGCAAATGTCTACTTCTTCCTCGCAGAAATGATGTATGCAAATGTATGCACAATAATGGCATCAGTAATGAAAAATTATGCAGGAAAGAGAAAAAAGGTAATGAAAACCAGCGAAAGCGTGAAGCTGTAGTCGTGCTACAGACGTTAGACTGCAATTCTGACTATTTGTATCGCGTAATAGATACAACATAGATGCACTATTTTTATACGATGATGTATGGCGCGTAGCGTATCATAAGTATAAGCGTGGTATGTACATAGAATGCAGTTGTACTGTTTGCGTAGCATACTTTATATTATGTATCTTGCTGCATTTTTATGTCGGCACTCTACCTTGATAACACACTTAAAGGATTACATTAATCTACAACGGCAAATTAAAAACCAAGAAACAAAGAAAAATTAAGACCAGTATTTTCTCTTTGTGATTATATTTTTCTGATTTCAAATCCCGTAAATTATATATATATATATATATATATATATATATATATATATATATATATATATATATATATATATATATATATATATATATATATATATATATAGTAGTAAGTTATAATATATATGTGGCAATTAAGCTACACAGAATATTCCGCGTTTCATCCACGTTGGGATTCATCAGGCTTATATATATGCGTGGATGAAACGCGGAATATTCTGTGTAGCTTAATTGCCATATATATTTTATAACTTACTACCTTGCTCTACCTACGTATTGAGCACTGTTGAAGTAAATACTTAAAGTTCACGCATGGATTTATATTTTCGTATATTAATTCATGTGATTAAATGAAGTAGTCATATATATATATATATATATATATATATATATATATATATATATATATATATATATATATATATATTCCAGGTAGAAAGATATCCAAAAATTAAGAATAATTGAATTTCAACAAGGGTCGTTGATAGTGCTCAATCAAAGAGTGCAAATTATATATTTTTTTATTTATATAAATACAGTCATATCTTGCTACGATGTGCAGACCGTTTCAATCATATTTGATTTCATCAGGCAAGAAAAATTAAAATATAAAACTTAAAAAGGTTGCAGACTTTTTCAAATTTTGAGGAGAGAAAAAATGCCATGACTGGCAATATATATATATATATATATATATATATATATATATATATATATATACATTATATATATAATATATATATATGCTTATTGTAGAAATAATCATATATATATATATATATATATATATATATATATATATATATATATATATATATATATATATATGATTATTTCTACAATAAGCCGGCACCGCAACCCACACAAACCATACCATGAAAGCCACAGACTCTGTGTGTGTGTGTGTGTGTGTGTGTGTGTGTTTTTTATAATTTTGAATCAGTAAAGTCCATCTGGTCGTCGTAATCTTAGTCTCGCCCGAATGAACCCTATAACACCGGAAAGACCTCTGCACCCAAACGGCTACTTCCATGAATCGCTTACAATAGTCATTTAGAATAAATCGCTAATAAGGCTACATTTCAACTAGAACAATTAGGTTTAGGTTTACAATGTTTTCGTCAACGATGAATCGTTTATAATAGTTTGCTTACGATCCGCTGATTTCGAGTAGCCGTCTACAGTGGCTGTCTTGAATAGACGTATGACTTGGAACAGTCATCAATAGTGAATGGCAATAGATGGTAATGAATGGTAATAAATGGCAAGAAATGGTAATGAATAGTAATAAATGGTAAGGAATGGTAATAAATGGTAACAATCATCAACGGTCACTTGATTACAATGGCTGACATTATTATCCTTTACAGAAGTCGTGTTAAGATAGAAGTGTCTACAATAAATTGCGCTCTGTCGTTAGTGTCCAAGAACACGTTAGAATCCTACTGGAAGGAGAGTAAGAACGTCCACCTCATACCTCAAAAATTGGTTATTTCTTTAAAGAATTTGTTAAATATATTTAAATACAACGGATATTTCATGATATTCGTACACAGTTTTAAATTCAAAAACATGTATATTATATGTTGAAAACATATCATCTGCTCTCTCTGCCTGTCTGCCTGTCTGTCTGTCTGTCTATATATATATATATATATATATATATATATATATATATATATATATATATATAGAGAGAGAGAGAGAGAGAGAGAGAGAGAGAGAGAGAGAGAGAGAGTTTATATATATATTTTTTTTGAAAAAGAAATCCAACAGAATGCTCAATTATAAGGAAAATCGGAAAATAAGAGCGTATTATTTATATTTTGTTTACAGAAAGTTTTAGATAAGTTATTGGTACCATCGGTTTCAAACCTGATTATTAGGACCGCTTTAGATACCCATATCAAGCTCTCTTCAGCCAATACCCATCTCTAAAACGGTCCTTATTATCGGGTTTGAAACCGACAGTACCAATGACTTATCTAAAACTTTTCTGTAAACAATATATATATATCGTAGATATTTCCAGGTTGGTATCTGGAGGTGTGTTTAATTTACTTGGGGAGATGCACCCCTTTGAATAAACTCGCCTAGCGGATAGGCAACAAGGCGGTACTTCACGTAATGGTGTACCGACAACCTGCTGCAAGATACCTTCCTGAAACCTGCATGTCAAGTGACCTTGTCTGTGTGCGTGTGCAGAACGGTCTCTACCCTACTACTCTGTCAATTTTGGTTTGCACACTTGATATATAGGGAAATCGGACCTGCGAAATACGATTTGGTTTTAGTTGGTAAAAATAGCTGTTAACGGATCAAAGCGTAAGAATAGAAACTTGGGAAGTGTAAGTCGACTTAAAGTGATTCTCTATGCATGTGCAAGTATTTATTTATACGTTAAAATCAGTTAATTTTTTAAATTTTAGTTTCCGTCTGTCGTTAGCTCAGATGTTAACGTCTAACGCTGGAACACTAAATGTTTTGTTTTCGATTCTAGCTGGCACTTAAGTCATATATTTTTTAACATTTTGAAATCACTACTATATATTGGTTATAATATAAATTCAATAGAGAATCGGCTCTATAATATTAAAGACAAAATCGAGCGTCGGGCTGGTATATTATAAAACTGGCATTGGCTGTCTCTGTGTGGAATTGTCTCTACCAAACTACTCTGTCTACAGATTTGAAACTTTAAATATAGGGTATTCCGACTTGTGGAACAATATCGATTCCGTTTTTAGACGGAAAAAGAGCACGTGTAGTGCGACGTAACGCGTATGCTCTACGCATGCGCAAATATACATTTATATGCTTAAATAAGTTAATTTGTCAAGCTTTGATATGCGTGTGTCATTAGCTCAGATGGTAACGAAAACCGCTAGTAGAATGCTAAATATTTTATATTTCAATTCTAGCTGCTGGCATCCACGTAATATTTTATTTTAAATCAATGTTATATAGTAGGTACAGTATAACAATCAATAGAGAATTGGCTCTATGATAACAAATACGAAATCTTTTTAAGCATATTTTATGACCGATCGACGCCGGGTCATATATATTATCAGAACAATAAGGGGAAATTTAAGAAAAAAAAAAACTCTTTTGTCCATGGCATTTCGAAACAAAGATGAAGGAACAAAATAAAATTGTAAATAGTAATTCAAATTAAATTGTACCTACTTTTAATTACTATTTACCACTTTATTCTAGTCCTTTCTCATTTTATTGTTAAATGTCATCGGATGTTGACAACGATAAATTAAGAGCCTTTGTCGAGACCAATCCACACACAACTGTTTGAGAACTTGCTTCTGAATGACAAGTAACGTATACGACGATTTCCAACCACTTGACAGAGATACGAAACTTGATACATGGGAGCCTCACGAATTGAACGACAACCAAAAGAAACGACGTTATGAAGTGTTATCTTCCCTTCTTTTTCGCAACACAAATGACCCGCGTCTCGACTCGGTTGTGACTTGCTATGAAAAGTAGGTTCTTTACGACAACCGGCGATGCTTAGCTCTGTGGTTAGACGCCGACGAAGCTCCATGACACTTCCCGAAGCCAAAGTTGCATCAAAAGAAGGTTATGCTGATTGTTTGTTGTTTTACGACTAGTCTCATCCATTACAATTTTGTTTTAATGCAGGCACATCAGAGAAGTTTTGTCAACAAACCAATGAAATGCACCAGAAACTTCAACAACAACACCCAGCATTAGTCAACAGAAAAGGCCCAATTCTCCTCCACGACAATATCCGACTGCACCTAATGACTTCCATTTTTTCAAGTATTTCGACAATTTTCTGCGTGAGAAATGCTTCAAGAATCAAAGCGATATCAAAAGCGCCTTCTGCGAGTTCATCGCTAACTGAACGCAATATTTTTATGTTACTGGCATAAATACACTTGCTTTACGTTGGCAAAAGTGTGTGGCGCTTATTTCGAACAATATACTTTTTAAGCCGAGATATGTTCATCTTAATTTAAAAGTTTAATCCCGCCAGAACTTTTTTGTCAACCTGATATATTTCATTTTGTTCAAAAATTGTCATCTTCGTGCTTAACCTCCATAAAAAGGAAATACAACATTTGACTTTATTTCATTTCATTTATAGCTAAATCAGTTAAAAATAAGAATTGACATGTTAACAAAATGTTCGGGTTGGAGCAAAAGTTTGCAGGGGTTTTTATTGATTTCCGGGAAAGTCCAGATGTGCATTGAACGAATTAGTGACTATAAAATTAGCCAAATTCGTTTAAATTAATTCCACTTTTGCAACTTCTTCTTCTTCTTCTTCTTCTTCTTCTTCTTCGTCTTCTTCTTATTCTTCGTCTTCGTTTTCGTCGTCGTGCGTCGTCATCATCATCGTCATCATCATCATCGTCATCGTCATCATCATCATCATCATCATCATCATCATCATCTCCTTGCCCGGACCAATGTGACTCTTTTTCTCCAGAGTTTTCTGTCTTCCATCAACAGCCTCAGATCTTCAGGTTCACAGTTGGCGTCGTATGCTATTTACTGGATTTACGTGGATCTAGGTCGTCCTTTGCTTGCGCGTCCGTGTCGTAGAGTCGATAGCAATACATTACTCACCAATTCATGATTGCTCCCCAGACAGTGACCAGCAAATCGTTGGCATCTCTTCCTGATGGTATTAGATATGGAAGGTAAGTTGCCATAAAGTTGCTGCTTCGTGAGATGATTTTGCCAAGATATATTTAATACTGTTCGTAGCATACGTGTGTATGTGCCGTCTAGTTTTCTTTCCAATCTTTTGGTGAGTGTTCAGGCTGTTGATTACTTACTTCTTAACCAATCAACGTTAAGCATATCTTTTGGCCTCGCCCCTAAAATTGAATTTCATAAAACGTAATAAACTAATTTCGTGTTTCGCTTGTGCTGATGTCATTGCACTAACATTTCTCAGAAGTAACTTTAAAAGTTCCTTGACTGTCTTGTAAAATACTCAGCAAAAGTAGCACTTTATGTCAACAGAATAATAATAATAATAATAATAATAATAATAATAATAATAATAATAATAATAATAATAATAATAAAAACTGCATGGCAAACGATCCACACAGCAATAATATTTTCATTATCCACAGCAGTACCATTAAACAAATACAAACGTTTATATACCCTGGGCACAAAATATTGCCTATTCATAATGGACAGAGTTAGTGCCCCGCAATGATGCTGGGTTAAACCGAGGCTACCGAGAGGGAGAAGGCCTGTTAACTGCAATGTAGATATGATTTGGCAAACTGTCACCGTTGATACTATATGAGAGCATTTTTAAAAAGAGCACAAAAACATTTAAAAAAGAGAAAATATGTAAGCAATATACAACCTAATACCGATAAAACTGAATTATGAATTTGGGGAACAAAAAATTAAAGAAACATATTAAACACAAACAATTCTTGGTCTTCGGGACAAGATCACAGTGTAGTATCTGCCCTGATGCTACATTTCACCTTTTCTGTTTTCAATCGGTGGAGGAAAAATTCTTCATGACTGAGACAATTTTTTTGTTTCTATCCAGCTGGATTTTCCCCCCACAAGATTATATGTTGAAATAATACAGAAATTATATTTAAAGTTTTGGTTTTCTGTTCTTCTATGTTCATTTTTTTCCCATGTTTTTCATCAAAATGTGTAGCGTATTTTCATCAGTTACATGGTTAGGAATCCTATACTCCTCTATAGTCTCCATTTTCATATCAGTGCAGAATACATGAATATGGAAATGAAGTTCACATAACTAAATAAATAATTTTACAATGATGTGAATATTGGTTAAAAACTAAGAAAATTTAGTAAACATCTACGATATTAAATCAGAGTGGTGGTGAATTTGGGAGGGGACATTATTATTATTATTATTATTATTATTATTATTATTATTATTATTATTATTTCACTCACTACGAGTTGTCTCACAGGCCATCATCAGTGATCCTTCACTGGCAGTAACCTGTGGTATTCCCTGGAGATCGAGTGACAATAAGCCTCCACAGATTTCCAGTGTTCTTCACCTGTTGACCACTCGTGCAGATGATTGCACGTTATCGCAACAGCCGTTTGCCATTGATTTCTCGTTGGCATCAGTCATTAGTGTTTCCTGGGGTTTGGGTGACAAAATACCCCCCAAGGTACCAGATTTGAAGTGCACACTTCCAGTGGAAATCTGGTTAGTACTCTCCCATCTCGGTCTTTCCATCCTCCCTGACCCTTTACAACTAGTTGACGTGGCGCCAGTCGATGTCATCTACACCAGTTTTTATAATAATAATAATAATAATAATAATAATAATAATAATAATAATAATAATAATAATGGTGCTTGTGCTGTGTACGCACCGTGCTATATAGTATTTCCAAGTTAAATTAAATTTTTATGGTATCTTTTTTTCATTAAATTATTAGGTGAAATGGCAGAATAGTTAGAAAGCTCTTCCCCCTGTTAAAAATAGCTTTCTAAATAATAACGTTATTATTTCAGCAGGGCGCGTACAACATTTACTCGTACTTCACGGGGAACGTGGGCCCTGCGTAAACGATGTTTTTATTTAATGATTGCTCCCTGTAAGAGTATGCGCAAAAGTTTTTTTTTGGTTTATTTAATCACGAAAACATTTTTGCAGGTACTATTTGAAACCAAAAACGGGGGAGGGAAACATTATTTGAATATGTATGAAAAACTAATTTAAGAAAAAAATAAGAATCTTTAGCGGAGAAAATGATTAAAAAAAAATAAAATGAAATAAAATAAAAACAAGCACAAAATAAAAGTATGAATCAAGTTTACCCCCAAAAACGAAAAACAAATTAAAAAGATAAATAAATACACGCTCGATTAAAAAAGAAGTCTGAGATATATACGAAGAAAGTGAAAGAAAAGCTTTCAGGGAGCAATCATTAAATAAAACCACCGTTTACACAGGGTCCAAGTTTCCCATAAAGTACCCATTTATTTATAAGCTAAAATACAAGAAAATATATTAACTAAGATGTAATGTACTCTTTATTTTTAGTTCATACCAAAACTTTAATTGAAACTGATTAGTAAATGAATTTTTAAGATGGATCTGTGTTCGTATGTTTCGAGAGAGAACCGAATTTCCTATTTCATTTCCCATTTCAGAGATGTAAATTATTTACAATTGAAATGTTATAAAACAAACAAGAACTTAGAGTTTTAAATATATCCCAAAGAAATAAATTACGCCCGGCGCTAAAATATTGAATTCATCGATAGTTTTAGTTAAGTAAAATAAATAAAAACTGTCGTGAAAAATGCTTCTAACTTTAAAATATTTCAAAATACTCAATGAAAAGTCTTATTTATTAAAAGAACGGACTGAAAAATATTCTCATATAAAAATTGTTTGTTTTGTAGTTCAAAAAAATAAATAAAATGAAATATTCGATTTTCTTCAATAGACATGTAAGAAAATTACAAAAACAAGTTCACTTACTGTTATAATTTGTTAGATTAAAATTATCCCAATGTGCAATTATTGCAATTATATAATTATCCAAATGGGAAATTGTTCTTCTCTTTAAAAAAAAATACATGCACGTTTGAACTACCTTCATAAAATTACTATCATAAATTAATATTTTTTATGGCTATTAGCGTGGTCTCGTGGTTGAACATAAGAAACTTTAGGCATCATATACCTACATGTTGATTTGGCAATAACGTCACTCTGTCATGTTCACCGGCCTTCACTCTCGGTAGCCCCGGTTAAACGGAGCCGAGATGGAAAAGATAACGAAATATTAAAGTTTTATGTATGACATAAAAAGAAATTGGAATCATAGGAAGATTTCTATCATTCCAGCAATTATAAGAACAACTGGACTCGTGAAAAAGAATTTTAAAAACTACTTGGAAATATACCCGGTGAACCAAGTGCAAGAGGGATTCAAACAATTACACTTAAAGGGACGGTTAGAATCTTAAACATATCTCTCCGTAGGAATATATAGGATAGCGGGTGAATGTCTGGCATCCAATATGGGGGAATAATGGATTAGCAGCCGTTGAACACCGAATATACGGCACAATTACATTAACGCAACTGTTTTTGCCAGATCACCGAAGTTAAGCAACGATAAGCCTGGCACTGTATGTACCGAGCCGAGTCGTAAAAATTTCCAGGTTGGTATCTGGGTGCGCGTTTAACTCACAGAGATACATCCCCGAATCCAGACCGGGAGCAACGAGAAACTATCATCTTTACTTGTCTTCCCGAGATTACCATGGCTCTAAAATTTCATGCAAACACCGAATAAACCTAGGATGGGTGACCTTTGAGGAAAACAAAGTATTATTGACTTCAGGAAAAGTACCATATCACATTAAAGCGCGATTAGCCTTTTAAAATGAAACAACGAACCAACCATTAGCGCATGCGCAATTAATAAACAGCGTCAAAACCAAGATTTTTATCTTTTGTAAAATTAGAGTAAATATAAATATTAATATCTATATAGCAATCCCCACAAAATAAAAAGGTTCGATACAATCAAAATAGGAAAATAGAGCCTGTTACAGAAGAAAAAATTAAAACTAACTGGTGACCCTTCTATTTTCTTGGAGTTTCATTTATTTCAATTTTTATATGCATGTCCATATATAGTCTTCATTTTCCTCTTTCTGTCATATAACATTTATAATCAGTTTAGGGTATGTTTTACAATCCACGGAGATTTGAAAAGGTGGTCAAAAATTCAAATATATATAAAAAAAAAAATGTTATCAAAGGCAAGATAAGCTACTCTTCTACCTATCTGGAAAAGTATTTTAGTGATTTTACCCACTTAAAATGTTTATGCAGTTCTAAAACGTATAGTGTCGACCGTTACGTGAGAACAAGAAAAATAATCGCGAATTGGCACCTAAATCTTTGAAGTCTTGAAAATGACTTTACCATAAAAGAAAACAAAATACTTTGGGAAACCCACCCAATATATGTCATGGTAACAATTTTTGGGGTGGGGTTCTGACAGCATTTTGTATAATTTAATAAAATTATTTTTAAGTCACTATCAAAACTTTAAATATTTAGATGTCAATTTGCGACCATTTTTCTTGTTCTCATGTAACGCTCGACACTATGTGTTTCGAACCGCATAGGAGAGTAACTTATCTTGTTATTTATTTGATTTATATTTGAATTTTTGACCACCTTTTCGAATCTTTGTAGATTGTACAACATAACCAAACTCATATTAAATGTTGATGTAGTTAGCAATACCCAAAGACGCTAGCGTCGTTCAAATTGGCCCTCTCGCGTCCAGAGACCACGTCACGCTACAATGCGTGTTTAGTCATTTAATCACGAGTGACTATGATATTAGGTCGTTGCGCATCCTCTTCAAACAAGTAGTGACAAACATCGGATAATAACAAATAATATATCACTCTTTCTATTTCTTCTTGACTACTTCACTCAGTCAGATCGATAAGGAAGTGTGTACGACGCACGCGCGCCGGCCGTGTACGACTTACACGAAGCTGCCGGCTGACGACGACCTTCGCGAGTGTCACTGACGACGAAACCAACAGACGGAGAGATCAAGAGAGCGATAGTGTGTGTGTGTGTGAGAGAGAGAGAGAGAGAGAGAGAGAGAGAGAGAGAGAGAGAAAGAGAGAGAGAGAGAGGGAGGGAGAGAGAGAGATATAATGATAGAGCTAACGAGCGAAAAGGAGAGGGAGAGAGCATTACAACGAAAATCAGAATGAGAGAGACGGGAGAAAAAAAAAGAGAGAAACAGGAAGAGCAAAGGGGAAAGAGAGAGGGCGGGAGAGATACAATGGAAGAATGATAGAGCTAGGGAAAGATAGAGAGGGGATGGATATAGAGTGAAAGGAGGAGTCAGGTAGAAAAAAGAGAGAGAATAAGGAAAAATAGACCGACAGTGAGAGAAAGAGAGCAAGAGAAAGAAAGAGTAAGTCTGCCTGTGTCTGTGTGTGCTTTTATATATGTGTGTGTGTGTGTGTGTGCGTATGTGTGTAAGAGAGAGAGAGAAAGAGAGAGAGAGAGAGAGAGAGAGAGAGAGATTGTCTTTTGTTAGTTGCACAAGCCGCCTTTCTGCTTGCCTTTTTTTCTTTTTTTTTTGCAATGTCAAATCACAGCATCTAATGCAAACGATTTATAGTATACACTTAACTGAACAGAAGTTGCTAATTTACCCAAACTATAGGAGTAATTTGCACAGTCGGACTGCAAAATGATCACAACAGATTTGCTTGGACTTGAACTCAACACCACCTACTTCCATAGTATGCGACGGTAACCACTAAGTCACGCACGCACCTCAGGAGAGAAGGGGAGATGAAGGAGGGGGAGCTAAATTTAACGAGAACAACAACAGCGGAATATTAAATAACTGCCAAGTTCAAGTAGATAGAGTACACATAGTTACGACTCCATATCGAAACAATGACGCCTTTATTATTATTATCATTATTATTATTATTATTATTATCATTATTATTATTATTATTATTATTATTATTATTATTATTATTGGTTGTATACTCCTACCTTCTCAAATGTTTCATCTCCTCCTACAACTTTCTACCCCACCCTCCGCGGCGCATCGCCTTCCATCTCCATCCCTCCTGTTTTTTCAATAATGGTTTATTTAATCCCTCGTGCGCAGCGAAGCCGGTACACAAGGAAATATAGAAGGAGAAGTAGGGTGAGGTGTGAGTTCGGTGGTGGTGGTGATGGTGGCGGTGGTGGCGGTGTGTGCGGTAAATAGGGAGTAGTATGCTAAACCTAGAAAGAAAGTAGGAGGAAAGGAAGAAGGAAGTAGATTAATCAGGGAGATAGTGAGAGAGGGACAGCTGTACGTAGTCACATTATTTACAATGTTTAAGACAATGAAAAAAAATAATATCTTAATTTTAGAATGCTATTTTCGATTATCTGTAGCGGCTGATTTGATCACTGACTATTGATTGTTAACGTTGTTTATATATATATATATATATATATATATATATATATATATATATATATATATATATATATATATATATATATATATATATATATATTATAGTGGAGCCAAAAAGAAAGTCCACATTTTTTCAAAAACTGCGAATTTAAGCTAAATTGATTGTAACGGTTTAAACAGCCTATACCTCATTTAATTCAACTTTTATTCGTCTATAATTTTTACCTGTTCATATTTGACTTTTAATTAGAAGTATTCTTGTGTTCAGGTCAATAAAAAAAAATAGCTTCAAATCGAGAAAGCAAAAAGAAACTCTGCATCAACAAATAAACTTAAAACCAGTTTTAGTATCTCTAATCATAAAATGTCCACTTTTTAGCATATCGAATCGTAATTATTGTTGTTCCTAGGTTATACAACGTAACATCTAGTCCAGATACTTTGAGTGTCTTTTAGTGATCGTCAGGAGCTCATTAATTTCCACCTTTCTGGTTTATCCAATCGAAAAATCGGCCGCAGATTGAAATGAGATGAGAAAACGGTACGAATAAAGGGGCAAAAGCGCCAAAACGCCAGCAGTGTTTGTGATGCCCCTAAATCTGGTCCTCCCAGAGTTACTTCTTACAGGGAAGACGATACTATCAAGATCCGCAGCCTCAGAAACAGATTTGAAACGACTCCCTAAATCCAACAATAGTGTAATCTTTCTTAAAAAGGGCTCGTTAAGAACAGATTGAAGGAATTTAATTCGAGAGGCTGTGTTGCAAGACGCAAGATAATGATTTCTGTAAAGAACAGAAAGTGCAGTCTGAACTTCTTCAGATACAATGAAGATCATGACCCTTCATATTAGTCGAAAGTGATTTTTTCCACGAAAGCAAGTTCAATAGGTTAGGCAGTGATGGTAGGCAGTGATGGTAGGCAGTACGTCCGTCGAAGGAAGGGCGAAGAATTTTATCTTTGGTGCACAGTTTCAACGCTGCCAGGTGGTGGCGGTTCAGTTTTGGTGTGGGGCGTCATTTGTGCTAATGGTCCAGTGCTTATGGGTCGCTTGCAAAGTCGAATTAACTCGACCAATTACATTAATATGTTGACTGAGAATTTTTTACCTTGCTTTGGCCGGAATTTTGATGATAAACCCCCCCCCCCTTTATGCAGGATAATGCCCCCATTCACACAGGTTGCAATGTCAAGAGGTTCCTGGAAGAGCATGATACTCCGTGTTTGGATTGGCCTTAACAATCTCCAGTATTCAATCCTATCGAAAACGTATGGCACTACATCAAGCAACGGCTAAGTAATGATAAAATTTTAAATCTGGAAGAACTTTGGACAAAAATTAAAGATAAGTGAGATGCCCTTTCACCGGAGTATTGCCCCAGAATAATTCAGGGAATGCCCCAAAATTTGCAAGCTGTAAAATTGCAGAATGGCTATGCTGCTAAATATTACCTAGTTCATTGTGTTCCTGTTGCGTTTTAGTTGCATTAATGTTCTAAAGTTACATTTAAATAACAATTTTCCATTGTGCGGAGTTTCTTTTTGCCTTCTCAATTTGAAGTTATTTTTTTTAAATATAAATATATATATATATATATATATATATAAAATAAATTCCACAGCCAAACAACGTCGCAGCCCACAAGAGCCATGACAGTCAAAGAACCGGAAGTCCAAGACTCGAGTTTCGCCCTCATTTGGGCTCAACAGTTAGACACATCCGAACTCAGGATTCGAAACCCGAGCCTCTTGCATGCAAGGCAAGCACTCTCCCAACTGAGCAAACGCCCTGCACACGAGAATTTCCATAACCATCACAGATCAAGTAAACCGCGTTGTTTGGCTGTGGAATTTATTATATACAATCTCTCACATTCTGAAAATCCTATTATAAGTTGCTCGCTTGGTTAGCATTGTCCTTTCGAGTTAAAACTCCTACTTGTGAGACATTGACTTGGGGTTATTAGCTGGTTGGATGACCGCGTCCCTTGTTGAGACGAAGTAGGTTAATGTCACAGTCGGATTTCGACGCGGTTTGCTTGATCTGTGTTGGTTATGGAAATTCTTGTGTGCAGGGCGTTTGCTCAGTTGGTAGAGTGCTTGCCTTGCATGCAAGAGGCTCGGGTTTCGAATCCTGAGTTCGGATGTGTCTAACTGATGAGCCCAAATGAGGACGAAACTCGAGTCTTGGACTTTCGGTTCTTTGACTGTCATGGCTCTTGTGGGCTGCGACGTTGTTTGGCTGTGGAATTTATTATATACAATCTCTCACATTCTGAAAAATATATAAATTTGGGCATATTTTATTGGTCTGAAAATATAGGTTCTTTTTTACCATATCTGCAAGTTTTAGTCTTCCCTCCATCTAGGCCAGAGGTTTTGGGGAAATATATATATATATATATATATATATATATATATATATATATATATATATATATATATATATTGAATTCATATGCAAAACTAGGAGAACATGCTATGATTGAAACATTTTATGCCTGTAAAAAAGTGCCGGTTCTGGCTATGACCTTAAACTATATCCGATGGCGAGGCCCCAGCTCGCGGGCTTTGGGGAGTGTGGAGCCACCCCTTAATTATGATTGCTCCCAGGTCCACTCTGACCTGTAGTGATAGTACCTGTTAGGGTCCCAACTATGGATTGAATAGAAACCGACTTGAAAAAAAAAGTATATTCCATTAAAATAAATTTCTTCAAAATCATTTGATTCGGCATCAAATAACCTGAAAAAGGTTGATATGCCGTAACCCCCTCCCAACGAACTCACCAACCAAAAATGTGCCAAAAATAGGTTCTGGATGATTCCTTTAATGTGTGACCCTAATATAAAATGTCACACTACACAATTCATGCCATTACCTTTCCAACGAGCCTTTATATGTTAAATTCTGACCAATAGTCGTTGAGATTTGAAATTTATAAAATTGCCAAACATCGTGGTTATCTATCTATCTATCTATCTATCTATCTATCTATATATATATATATATATATATATATATATATATATATATATATATATATATATATATACTGATAGCCAAATGTAATATTGAAATGCTCATATCTTTGGTTCTATAAAACAAAAACTGAAAATGTGCAGGCTTTTTTGGAGGCTTTTTGAAGATTTTAATCTCGTCAAAAACGCACTTTATTTCGTTTTATGCATTGATTGTTGATATTTCTTTTGATGAGTTAAGGTCAAAATAGATTTTTTTAATTGATATAATAATTAAGTGCTTGATTTTGTGCTACGAAACAGATACTGTCATGAATTGTAAATGTCAACGGAGTTAAGGAATAAATTGTAAGATACCCAACATCATGAACTTTGGAATATGGACTTTTGTTATTCATTCACTATATACATATATATGTGTGTGTGTGTGTGTGTGTGTGTGTGTGTGTGTGTGTGCGTGTATGTGTGTGTGTGTGTGTGTGTGTGTGTGTGTGTGTGTGATTTAATATGTAACTTTTATATTTTTGTTCTCTCTTTATATTTACTACTGAGCTGAGTTTTGCAGTCTATTATTTTTATCATAGTAAATAGTGATTTATTTCCTTATTACACGTTTTAGATTAGAGACATAGATTGCTCTATCTAGCTTTGACAAATATCTAGACGAACAGCGTTTCTTTCATGTGACTTCTGTGTCACTATCCCTACCTACTTACCCTTCTCGTTCTTTCTCTCTATGTAGCTGATAAGCATAATAGCAGACTAATAGAAGTACGAACACAAACACAAACACATTTATAAAGCGGACGATCTTTTTCTGTTTCATAGTGTGTTTGTGTTCTCGTTGTTATGAGTCTGTTTCCCATGCTCGTACACTATTCCATGTACTAAGCTTTTCATATTATTATTAGTAATAGGAAATATGCTTCTTGCAAGTCAGGCTGCGAAATTTGACATTTTACCATCTTTTTTCATAGGCATTTTTTCTTTTCGTTTCATTTTACTAGGGCCGTCCAAAAGTAAAACCTCTTATTTTTTAGCTCAAAAAGTTGAAGAGCTACGAACATAGGAGTGGTACCATTAAAACGAGCGACATTTTGTGCATCAGAATTTGTTTTTCGACACTAATCTCAATGTACATTTACCAGGAATTCAATGACGCATCTCTGCTTCTGACGCATGCCCATGACACGGGTTGCCCTTTTAGAGTCTTACACCGTCAACAACTGCAACAGATAGACGAAAATTTCAGATCATGAATGCTTAAGTTAAACCATCATAACAATGCAATTTGTAATCCCCTCTGATCCATTCGGGCAGAATTTTTTTAAAAGTAGGAGGCATTAACGCCCTCGTACTTCAGAGAGAGTTCTAAAAAATCTAGGGGCCTCATTTAAGTACAAACACTTGATCACTATATGAGAAAGCAAAAAGAAATTCCGCAGCAACAAATGAACTTAAAACCAGTTTCAAATATCCTCCTTTTTGCATCTCTAATCGTAATTATTGTTGTTCCTAGGTTGATACAACGTAACATTTAGTCCATATACTTCGAGTCTTTCTTGGTGATCGTCAGGAGCTCATTAATCTCCACCTTTCTGGCTTATGCAATCCAGAAATCGGCCGCAGAATGAAATGAGATGAGAAAACAGTACGAATGACAGCAGTGGTGTCCGTGGTTCCCCTAAATCTGGTCGTCCTAGAGTTACTTCTTACAGGGAAGACAATGCTATCAAGATCTGCAGCTTCAAAAACAGATTTGAAACGGCTCCTCAAGTCCAAAAGCAGTGTCATTTTGTTAAAATGTGCTCTCTTTCTACAATTAAGAACAGATTAAAGGAATTTAATTTGAGAGGCTGCGTTGAAATATTTGAATAATATATATATAATATATGATATACATATATATATATATATATATATATATATATATATATATATATATATATATATATATATATGTATTGTCCATTAGTCTTACCGGATTTCAGGACAAGAATTCATCTGGTCTGGTGGAGTATTCAGCTTCGTGTTATTACTAGAAGCAAAATCATTTGGAGAAAATGCACTATTCCTCGTAAAAGCCAATTAGTTATACCATGGTATTTTATTTGGGCTTCGACTATTATGTTATTTATGTTATTTTTTTTCATATTTGTAAAAGTGCAATATAGTGCATATGAGCGTGTGGGAACATATCAGCTGCAGCGAAGGATGGCTGGCTTGCAAGGAGATTAGCCACAGCAGCAGCAGTAGCCGATAAACGCGCATATGCAAATTAGGAAGTGTGCGCGAGAAGAAAAAGGAAAAAAGAGAGAAAAATGCGCCACGTGGTCGGCAGCAGGAAAATACGCGTTGAAGAAAATGGACGTATAAAGTCGAGGACGACAATGGACCGGCTGTAGCCGGTAAGCGGTCGAAGGAAAGAAGAAAAGTGTATACCAGGCGAGATGGATGATGGCGAGTGACTTTTAAGTCGTGCCGAGATGGGAGAGTAACGGTAGCAAAAACTTTTGTTAAAAAAGAAAAAATGCCGACCTGGATTTTTATTTATTTTTTCTTTGTTTGCATGTAACGGCAACGTTGCAAAGGAAGTATCCTCATTCTAATTTGTACTGACAGACTTCAGACATTCGAGAATGCTGTCTAGTAAGCATTCAAATCCTCTATGTACGTAGATTAATTATACTTGTTTCACTGTAGAGATATGGATTAAGTTAAGTTAAAGATTTTAAAAAAAAAAAACATTTAAAAAAAACAAGAACCCAAGTTTGCCCAGCTGGGAAAACTTGGGTTCTTGTACCGGAAAAATATCCAGTAAATAAAACGTTCTTTAATAAATCGTTATTTATTTATTTATTTATTTATTTTTTTTTTGCATTTTTGCTTTTTTATTTATTTATTTATTTTATTTATTTATTTATTTATTTATTTTATTTTATTTTATTTTGAATTTCCATGCACCAAACATTGATATAAATATCACTAAAACATCCGCTGGGTCATAAGCTTCATGTCGGTACCTTACTTGCCTGGGTGAGTTGCCGGAAGCTGAGATGAACTGCGTCTCTTACACACACACACACACACACACACACACACACACACACACACACACACACACACAGTAAATCGAACTTACTAAGGGAGATAATAACTTCCGGTGAATACCGAAAAACTATCCAGTAAATAAAACGTTGTTTAGTAAATCGTTATTTTTTATTTTTTATACTTTTTTTATGCATTTTTTTTTTTTTTTTTTTGCATTTTTTTTGCATTTCCATGCATCAAACATGGATATAAATATCACTAAAACATCCGCTGCGTCATAAGCTTCATTTCAGTTCAGTACCTTACTTGCCTGGGTGGATTGCCTGTAGGCTGAGATAAACCGCATCACACACAGAGACAGATATTAGAAAAATATATAATAAGATATGCTTGGAGCAAAACTGGCTGATCTCACTCTGACTAGCTTAATTGTTAATTAGAAGCACAAAAATATTAGAAGTAGATACAAATTTAGCGGGTTTAGGGGGTATAGAGAAGAAGAGTGCTTAATAAAGTCAATAAAAACAGGCAATAAACCTGAAGTGATGGGTGCAGTGTTTGTATGGCGTTGTCGACAGTTTCAATTTAGGCAGTATTAGTTGTATATAGAAAAAAATTTACCTATAAAAATTGCTAACAGCTAACGTGGCAATTTTTTTTCGATAGAATGAAACAGTTTCTGTATTGCTCACATGCCATAAGTATATTTCATATGACTGTAAAGCCCTATTAATACATTGAGCACTATTGATGTAAATACTGAAGCAAAATAGATAGGCAATATATAATTTTATAATAATATATTATTTACTCGTAAGGAGTAGTCACGCAAGCCATCATCAAAGATTTCTCTTTGAGAACAACTTGTGGTGTTCTCTGGAGTCTGAGTGACAACAAGTCTCCCCAGATTTCATGTGTCCACAAAAATGTTATGAGGAAATATATCTTATGTGTCGATTGCCAGTATTTACGTCAACAGTGTTCAATACGTGAGTCGTGCTAGGTAGTAAGTTATGAAAATATATTCATGGCAATTGAGCTACACAGATACTTTCCGTTTCATTCCTATAAATAATCGTCAGGCTAAAATTTATAGACTTTATTTTACCGAGTGCTTTTACTTTACGTTAGTCTAGTTAGTAACTAGCCGGATTCCCTTCCACGGTTAATGTTTCCATCAGTCAATGTCAAGGCTTCTCTCAAACAAAGATACTGCTGATTTTTTTTTTTGTGTGTGTGAAAATCGCCTCAGACAAGGCATGAAGATACTCGATGTAAGAAGAATATACTCGCAAGGGGGGGGGAGATTAATGCCCCCTTAACTAATCATTTTCTTCACTTAATTTCTAACTTGTTGAAATTACAATTCCTAACTTACTGAAATTGGTAACGCACACGGGAATAGACTTGAGGTTGCATTCCACTTAGATTATTCTACATTGTTGGCAGTCTCATTCGTACAGCTTCCAAAAAAAAAAAAAAACTGATTTGTTTCTCCCAGCTCGCAAAACGTGACGTCATTCGTCACCGTTCGACTATTTTGTCTACCATTTGACCTGCTGCCCTCTACCTCAATTCTACGTCATGTCGCTCTGCGGATAATTCTATTTGATAGATTAAGGTTATCCTGGCATGCACTAAATGAATCCCTTGTCAAAATTTGCATTAGTTAACTTGATCGTCACCGACTTAGAGTCCATAATATGTAATATATGATTAGATAGCAGATTTGTAAAGATAGATAATAGCCTCGATTAGACAATATTGCAGCTTTAAACCTATATTTTTGAAAACACCATTACCACCTTCGGTTATAGTCAGCTTACGTACTTCCTAATTTCTGGCGTAGCGCTACCGAAAGCGGTGACAAGGCAAATCATTTTCTTCATTTTTATTGTTCTTCAGTATTTCTATTGTGAAGCGATTTGTTGAAATAAAATATAAGAAAAAGACATTTTTGAAAAGTATACAATAAAAATCGACAAAATTAGACAGATAAAAATAAGGTGATTAGTCTTTATTTGCACTCTTAATAACAAAAGTAAAAAATGAATATTTTCATTTTATTTGAAATTTTATCAGAAACATGTTTATAAAATTATAAAAAGAAAAGTTGTTTTTTTTTAACAATAACGATGTTTTATTTGAATTTTTATAATAAATACATGTTTATGAAATTATAAAAATAAACTTATTGAAATCCAAATAACAAAATTTATAGGCGTGAGAGGAAAAAAGTGAAGGAACTGATTTGCCTTGTCACCGCTTCTGGTAGCGCTACGTCAGCAATTAGGAAGAACGTTAACTGACTATATCCCTACATTCTCTGTAAGACTGTTCCAAGGAGACGAAACACGGACAGAGAATGCCGTTTTTGTTCATGTGCATCAATATGCAAGAGTTAAGGAAAGCATACTAGTCGCGATATACAGAGAAATGGTCACAAGTGCACTTCAACTCACCGGAAGTATATTTTTGTGTTTTTATTTGTGGAAGAGTTATACTAGTGGAAAAGGAAGACAATCAAAACTGACTGTGACAATTTCTAAGACTTTTATTTTATTAAATTAAAGAAATTTATCTTTTTCAAAAAAAAAAAAAAAAGAAAAGAAAAATTTATATAAAAATATACATTCCATCCATTTTATAATATTCTTTATTTTGAATGACCAGAAAAGTTAGGAGGCCAAGTGGTTAACGACACGGATTAATGGCCTGGGTGTTCCAAGTTCGAATCCAGTTCGTTCCACAAAAATCACTTTCACTTAAAATGTTGGCCACCTTTCTGACGACAAAAATATCGGGGTAACCAATACCAAAAATAGAATCTTCAGATTTATATATGGTGATGACCAGAAAAGCTTGGTTAGAAAACAAGCATTAAATTTTGATTGTCTTCCGCTAGTGTAACTCTTCCGAAAATGAAAACATAAAAACAAAAAATACTTCCGATGAGTTAAAGTGCACTTGTACCAAGAAATATCAGTGTTATATCACAGACCACAAACCCCAGATCGCAATTAGTTAGAATAACGAAAACGATACTTTACGTACAATAGGTACAAGTGTACTAAAGTACAAGCTAGTTGAGGAGATCCCACAGATGGATACGCTGTCAACAGCAGACAATGTAAAAATAGAGGAATAATTGACAAAACAATCAAACTATGCAGTCTATATAAGAACATTGGCTAGCATAAATCTGCTGCAAGATGAGGCCTTTATCTTGCGACTAACAGTATTGCTAGTGTTGCCTGATAACAAGAAAACGCAACATGACATGTTGAAACTGTACACTGGGATGAACCTAGAGTTTGAAATGAACTAATATTGCGTGAACAAATGATAGTTATTTCTATCTATATGCAACTAGAAATAGAAATCTCATGCTGACCGCTTCATATATTCGAAGAGTGGGGGACTTTATCTTCCAATAAGCCATTTGCGCAAACTATGCAAAGTATGCGAACCATGCAAACAATGCAAACTATGCAAACTATGCGAACTATGCAAACTATGCAAACTATGCGAGCTATGCAAACTATGCAAACTATGCGAACTATGCAAACAATGCAAACTATGCAAACTATGCGAACTATGCGAGCTATGCAAACTATGCAAACTATGCGAGCTATGCAAACTATGCGAACTATGCAAACTATGCAAACTATGCAAACTATGCGAGCTATGCAAACTATGCGAACTATGCGAACTATGCAAACTATGCAAACTATGCAAACTATGCGAGCTATGCAAACTATGCAAACTATGCGAACTATGCAAACAATGCAAACTATGCAAACTATGCGAACTATGCAAACTATGCAAACTATGCGAACTATGCAAACTATAGAAATAAGCAAACTATGCAAACTATGCAAACTATGCGAGCTATGCAAACTATGCAAACTATGCGAACTATGCAATCTATGCAAACTATGCGAATTATGCAAACTATGCAAACTATACAAACTATGCAAACTATGCGAACTATGCAAACTATAGAAATAAGCAAACTATGCGAGCTATGCAAACTATGCAAACTATGCGAACCGCCAGCCAGCAGATTCTCATATTATATAGCATTAGTGTCAGTACACAGTGTTTTATCAGATTTGGTTCCTGATATTCAAGACTTCCTTAGAGGTGAATGTAGTTTGCTTGAAACATTATATATATATATATATATATATATATATATATATATATATATATATATATATATATATATAAAGTAATTCATAGAAGGCAATACAATGCAGAGGTGTGACGGATCGACGTAAACTCAAGCAAGTTCAAACATAACAGTGGAATCAGCTATGCAGATACACCTTTTATTAATACAATATATATGTATTTTTTTATTTTCATAACATTGTACTTGCGTCAGTGTAGTCTGTAGAAGTTCTGTATGCTATGATATTTCGGGAAAATTTCCCTTCTTCAAATATGTGTTCGATTTTAATTCAAATGTGCATACGTAGACATGGACACGAAAGTATTTTTTTTATTTTGTTTTAAAATCCACTATTAAGCTTTAAACCTAACAATGTAATATAGAGATCTTTTATTTTTCGTTAAAAAAAAAAGTAATCAAATTGGTGTTAAAGGAAATCTGTAAACGTTTTGGACAAATTTTTATTTTTAATGATTTCTTTTACATGAAATATTTATTGAAATAGGTGCTTGTTTTTCTTTTTTTGTTTTTTTTTTTTTCTGATAATATAATTAACGTTTTTGTTGTTCTTTTGTATTTAAAATAAATTACTTTAGAAGAACGTGTAATTCAAAATATATGTAATTATTTTAGAAAAATAAGTAATCAGATGTGCGATTAAAAACTGTTTTTATTTCCCCCCAAATCAAATCACATATTTCCGATTCGACTGTACGTTGATTGATAGAAAAATTATATTTCAAGTTTTCGAAAAAAAATATATATATATAATTTTTAACCAAAATCAAATAACATATTTGATTATTTATTATTTTTTATAAATAATATATTTAAAATATAAAACAAAAAACATTTATTATATTATCTGAAAAAGTTATTTATTTAAATATTTCTTTTTGTAAAAGAAATTATCCATAATATAAATCTCCTCTGTCTGTTTAAATGTATGTATGTATGTTTGTATGTGCGCCTAAAACTTTCGACAGAGAGGATGGATTTTCACGAGATCGGTATCGTTTTGAGGCTCGACTCTGCGGACGACAAATATCGAAAAATTGGCTAAAAACATTAATTCCTTCAACCCCAACTGGGCACTTTTCTACAGGAGAGGTCGTTTTTTTTTACGATATTTTCGAAAGTAATCCCCTCTTTTCGATTAACTAGCCTTAATTTAAACATTCGTCACTTCCGGTTTGACGATGGACGTAACAACAAAAACGTCACTTTTTTCACGTTGTTTTCCTCCTTCGTGGTACGGGTTTAAGCCTGCCTGACTACTAACCACTTCTCTCTCTTTTTTTTTTTTTTTTTTTTTTTTGCTCTACACACACCCCAAAACACCTGCGCAACGCCGGGCACCCAAGCTAGTTTAAAATAAAAAAGAAAATTACTACAAAACTTTTCGTGATTTCTTTTAACATCCACTCCATTACTTATTTTTAACCAAAACAGGAAATCTTTAATATCCGGAACAAAATGCCGACTATGTTCAAAAGTATCGGTTGACTTCTTATTATAAGAATAGAAAAATAACTTGACCAATTTGTGGGCAATCAAAGACGGTTATTTGATATTAACAGACTTGCCACGCTTTCACCCAAAGCAATAATCGCGTGTGTGAAAGACGCATTTTGTACACCAAATTAACCTAAATTCTCTGCACAGGTCTAGAAAAAAAAAGTTTGCTGGAAAATGGTTATTTAAACACGAGCCTATATTACCTGAATAGTTGAAGTATGTTGTGCCGCGGAACTGTCAAACACATCCTGCAGAAATACAGAGCTTAAGGGGAAAATATATTCTTAGAGTCGTAAATTTCCGCAACGGAGTCTTTGGAGGCAGAAGTGTAAACATGTTTTATGCAGCGCATGTTTTTTTAGTGCGGATATTGCAATGATAGATTCTTGTTGATCAAATGGAGGGAGGAGTGAAGAGAGATGAAAATATCTATGACCAGTCAGACTACGCAATCTTGCTGTTTACGCGTCGATATAATGTATGCGTGTGTGTGTGTATATATATATATATATATATATATATATATATATATATATATATATATATATATATATATATATATAAGCCTGAAGAATCCTAGAGTGGATGAAACGCGGAATATTCAGTGTAGCTTAATCGCCATATACATTTTATAACTTACTAACTAGCTCTACCTACGTATTGAGCACTTTTGCAGTAAATACTTAAAGTTTACGGATAAATCTATACTTTCGTATATTAATTTTATGTGAGTAAATTAAGTAGTTATATATATATATATATATATATATATATATATATATATATATATATATATATATATATTGTTTTCAAAATATAATTATCCACTGACACGTGTTTCGTCGTCTACGACTCATTTTTTTTTTTTTTTTTTTTTATTTGATTCTTTTATAATTTAAATTTATACCCGAGGGCTCTTTTAAGAATAGACACTGTTCCCTTTATGGCTGCTACCTGTATTTCCTTACAGCTTGGTTTTCCAGGGATTGCTTCTAAGTATTTTTGAAGGTTCTTTTTTATTAGGCCAGCTGCTCCTGTCACAACTGGTATAATGTTTATTTCTTTCAGACACCATGTTGCTTTTAGATCATCAGAGTGGATGAATAAGTGGATAATTATATTTTAAAAACAATATATATATAAGTGTTGAGACGATTAATCGGAATCGGGAATCGGAAAAATAGAAAGATTTGGGGGATATAGGAATCGGTATTGGAATCGGAAAAATAGATGCCTATTTTCCGATGCCAAGACGATTCTTTTTATTGTCCTTTTGTATTTTATTTTGATTAAACCAAAATGTTCCATTGCTGGTAATAATGATAAAATAATAAATATTTATTGATTTTAAAATACCAGTAAAGCTAAAATTGATAGACCAGCTTCCACAAGTTCATTTGACGTTTAGGAAAATATCTGCATAGTTAACGTGTGTTTTTATAAATATCGAGGGAAATAACAATCTTATAGTTAAATAATTAGAGATTTATAAAAAATCGAATTCGGAATCAGTAATTGTATCAGAATCGGGGAAAATATTGGAATCGTCTTATCAGTAATATAAATAAACATATATACATATATATATATATATATATATATATATATATATATATATATATATATATATATATATATATATCCTCAATAGGAGAGGAGCATATAAAAACGATAAACAACCACAGAATTCGCGCATAAGACTTAGGAGTCCTAGAGTGGATGAAACGCCGAATATTCAGTGTAGCCTAATCGCCATATATATTTTATAAATTACTAATTAGCTCTACCTACGTATTGAGCACTTTTGAAGTAAATACTTAAAGTTTACGCATAAATCTATACGTTCGTATATTAATTTTATGTGAGTAAATTAAGTAGTTATATATATATATATATATATATATATATATATATATATATATATATATATATATATATATATATATACTCGGGTTTATTTATTTAAACGTAATGGACTAATGAATTCAACGAGGTTGTTAGATAGTGCTCAATAAAAAGAGCTGATAATACTTGTTTATTGTTATATAAACATGCTCACATCCCGCTGCTACAAATAGCCACTTGTTTCAATCAAACAACAGATATCATCAGGCAGCGACTTGACTATTCAAAAGTTCAATGAATAATGGATTTTTATTTTAGGTAGGAACTCTTTAAAAGTTGGAGTTAAAAAACTTAAAACACAGAACTTTAATTATAAGATGTAAAGAGGGAGGCGCAATCTAAATAAAGTTAAAAAATTATAATGGAGAGAGAGTGATTAAGAAGAGAAAAAAAGAAATAGAGAAAGAAAATAAATAGAGAAAGAAAATAGAGAGAAAAAAATATATATATAATATGGAGAAGGAAAAGAAAAAAGATATAAAGGGTTATTATAAAGAGAATAAGGACTAGAAGGGAAAAGAAAGAATGATGAGATATAGTTAAAGAGAGAAAGAGAGAAAGTAAGAATTAATAGGAAGGGAATCTTAAAAAGTTGATAGTATATAGAAAAAGAAAAAGAAAAAGATCTGCGTGTCAACCAATTTATGAACAATTATACATTTAAGTAATGAGACACATTATTACAAATACAAACAGAAAATACAATCTAAGCGTTAGAAGTGAACATGTCAAAAATGACAGCGAATGTATCCAACCAACATATTTATCATCTTACATACGTCCACGAGTAATATCAACGCAGTTCAAACATACGTCTACAATTAATTAAGCCCTTTATACTAAATGATATAAGTTTAAAGTTTTCGCGTTTTTATTAAATGAATATATAAATAAAAGAAAAAATATAATGATAAAACAATATTAAAATTATTATTAATAATAATAATAATAGTAATAATAAAAATAATAATAATAATAATAATAATAATAATAATAATAAAACAGAATAAAATTAATATTTATTATCTTTTTAATATAACATATTTAGCCATAAGAGGGGATTAAAGAAATTAAATAGGACTAATAATTATGAATAATAATCTACTAATATTTATGTATATAAAAAGAATACAATACATATATATACACATATATATACATACATATATATATACATATATATATACATGCATATAAGTAAAGGTGTAACTCTATACCATTAAGTTGAAAGTTTAAGCTAGTTAAGTATAAATATAAAGTCATATTAAATCACAAATTAATACATTCAAGACAATATTACTAAAAACATATATACAAGTACACTTACATATAAATATATAAATATATTCAGGCAAAAGAAGTAATTAAATCAACAAAATACTCAAAAGTAGCGACACACAGGTAGATAGTAACAAAATTAAAAATAATAAAATACATATGTATATACCCACAGAGAACCAACAGACATACAAATATACAAATATATATATATAATTGTATGTATACACATACATACAAAAAAATACACAAATATATGCACACAGTCATATACTTTTAAAGAGTTCCTACCTAAAATAAAAAAAAACTTTTAAAGAGTTCCTACCTAAAATAAAAATCCATTATTCATTGAACTTTTGAATAGTCAAGTCGCTGCCTGATGATATCTGTTGTTTGATTGAAACAAGTGGCTATTTGTAGCAGCGGGATGTGAGCATGTTTATATAACAATAAACAAGTATTATCAGCTCTTTTTATTGAGCACTATCTAACAACCTCGTTGAATTCATTAGTCCATTACGTTTAAATAAATAAACCCGAGTATATATATATATATATATATACAACAACGCACACACACATATATATACGCACACATACATATGTATAATTCTCATAAACCATATATATAGAAATACATACGAATACAAATTATTTGGCAAGCGTACAGATAGATGCATACACACATAAAAGCATACAAATGGATTGAATAAATATTATTAGGGGAGTATACAACAAAGGAGGGTATACAAAATAACATAGAAATATATAAATCTAAGTACACACGGTCATAAAATAAACACATAGACACATACATATACACATAGACACACAGGTATATAAGATAGGGGAAGTAGAGAATGAAATCAGGCGAGGAGAAAGTATATTAATAGTATTTTAATAAATTATAGAAATCAGTGACAATTTTAAATTTATTTAAATTTTATATCTAAACTAAATTACTTAAAAGATGGTTTTTATAATGTTTGCAATTAATTGAATTTTCGTGCTTCTTATTTAATAATTTATCTCTTTCTCTAAACGTAAGTATAAACAATTTCTCATCAAGACATAGGTAGCAAGGTGAGTTTAAAGATGAACAGGTTTTAGCTTTCTTTAAAATTTTCCAATTTACTATTGGGGAGTAACCTTGTTCTACTAGTTCATTGTAATATTTAGACAAGGAAGTTCTATTTTTGTACTCATTATTTTCAAAAGAGCACTTGTGACCGGTAAATCTTTCTTTAAAATTGTTATTTGTCATTCCTATGTAATATTTTTTTCATTAGGATTTTCCTTAGTAGAAATAGTTGCTTGGTACACTACAGAAGTAATTTGACAATTTCCTTTAAGAGGGCATTTTGATTTAATTCTACAGTTACACCCTTCGGTAGCAATGGGTGTGCTATTTTTGTTTAATATTTTGTTATTATGTTTTTTAATTATTTTTTCAAGGTTTTCATTATAGCTATAACTAAGTTTATTGTATTTTTATTGAAAATTTTATGTAGTATGTTACTAATAGGGAAGTGCTTTTTAATTAAGTTTAAGAATTTCATTCCTAGATTTGTTTTAAGTTTCAGATTAAAAGGGGGATTGTACCACAGGATGTTTCTCTTACGGTTTCTATTTGTATTTGTGTTTGGGTATGTTGGTTATATGAACTCAATTTGCGTGTTTTTGTATCCACTATCGTTAAGGGCCCTGTTATAGAAATATTTATGTTTATTAAATGTTTCAAGATTGGAAGAATTGTCACTGATTCTTTTACTAATGGATTTGGGGATATGCCTAATGATAGATTTTGGGTGATTTGATAGGGGGTGTACATAAATTGGGTTTGAGTTTTCCTTCCTATATGGTTGGTAGATGCCTTTCCTTAAATCAAAGTTCACATCCAAAAAATTTACAGTTTTAACATCTGATATAATATCCACTTTTAAATTAATTCTACGGAATTCATTTAAGATAATCTTTTTGGTTCTTTCACATTTAGGGCCGTTGGATTCCTTAATGATCATCAGTCCATCATCACGATACAAGCCTATATCCATGACATTGATGTCTTTGGTTAAGTTGTATAGTATGAATAGACCTACTAAGTCTGTCATTTCAGCAGAATCCAAAGACCCCATGGAAATGTAAAACAGGTCATTTTGATCTTTTTTCAACCACTGATCATTTCCACTAATCAATGTAGTATTTCTACAATTTTGGAAAATTAAGTAAAAATATACTAGAAAGAGTTAACTATCAAATGAAATCAACATATAAACTAAATCTATGGATTAATACAGCGGATACCATTAAATGATTTTCCAATATACAAAATAAAAAGAATTGTACTTTCTCACAATTCGATATTGTGAATTACTATCCCTCCATATCTAAGGAACTATTCGAAGAGGTGATGGAGTTTGCTAAACTCCTGTCTGATATAAAAGACACTGAAATTGAAATTATACGGACATGTAGAAATACTACATTGATTATTTATGTGTGCGTATATATATGTGTGTGTGCGTTGTTGTATATTAGTATATGACTGTGTGCATATATTTGTGTATTTTTTTGTACGTATGTGTATACATAAAATTATATATATATATATTTGTATATTTGTATGTCTGTTGGTTCTCTGTGGGTATATACATATGTATTTTATTATTTTTAATTTTGTTACTATCTACCTGTGTGTCGCTACTTTTGAGTATTTTGTTGATTTAATTACTTCTTTTGCCTGAATATATTTATATATTTATATGTAAGTGTACTTGTATATATGTTTTTAGTAATATTGTCTTGAATGCATTAATTTGTGATTTAATATGACTTTATATTTATACTTAACTAGCTAAAACTTTTAACTTAATGGTATAGAGTTACACCTTTACTTATATGCATGTATATATATATATGTATATATATGTATGTATATATATATGTGTATTGTATTCTTTTTATATGCATAAATATTAGTAGATTATTATTTATAATTATTAGTCCTATTTAATTTCTTTAATCCCTTCGTATAGCTAAATATGTTATATTAAAAAGATAAAAAATATTAATTTTATTCTGTTTTATTATTATTATTATTATTATTATTATTATTACTATTATTTTATTATTACTATTATTATTATTAATAATAATTTTAATATTGTTTTATCATTATATTTTTTCTTTTATTTATATATTTATTTAATAAAAACGCGAAAACTTTAAACTTATATCATTTAGTATAAAGGGCTTAATTAATTGTAGACGTATGTTTGAACTGCGTTGATATTACTCGTGGACGTATGTAAGATGATAAATATGTTGGTTGGATACATTCGCTGTCATTTTTGACATGTTCACTTCTAACGCTTAGATTGTATTTTCTGTTTGTATTTGTAATAATGTGTCTCATTACTTAAATGTATAATTGTTCATAAATTGGTTGACACGCAGATCTTTTTCTTTTTCTTTTTCTATATACTATCAACTTTTTAAGATTCCCTTCCTATTAATTCTTACTTTCTCTCTTTCTCTCTTTAACTATATCTCATCATTCTTTCTTTTCCCTTCTAGTCCTTATTCTCTTTATAATAACCCTTTATATCTTTTTTCTTTTCCTTTTCCATATTATATATATATATTTTTTTTCTCTCTATTTTCTTTCTCTATTTATTTTCTTTCTCTATTTCTTTTTTTCTCTTCTTAATCACTCTCTCTCCATTATAATTTTTTAACTTTATTTAGATTGCCCCTCCCTCTTTACATCTTATGATTAAAGTTCTGTGTTTTAAGTTTTTTAACTCCAACTTTTAAAGAGTTCCTACCTAAAATAAAAATCCATTATTCATTGAACTTTTGAATAGTCAAGTCGCTGCCTGATGATATCTGTTGTTTGATTGAAACAAGTGGCTATTTGTAGCAGCGGGATGTGAGCATGTTTATATAACAATAAACAAGTATATATATATATATATATATATAATTGAAAGTGTTTGTCTGTCCGTCTGTCTGTGTACATTTCCCTACACAATAACTCTGTTAATTTTCAGTCTACAAACTCGAAATTTGATATACAGGATATGGATACTTGGAAAAATCTTTGTAATTAATTTTTGGCCAGAAATTACGCTGTTAAGGGGTTAAAGTTCAACGATTTGACCTTTGAGAACTCTACCAAACTCCTCCGACAATTTTGGGTCTAAACACTTGGAATTTTAGATATAGGTTCCTTGGACATGGATCTAACTTAATAACTTGATTTGAGCCCAAAACAATAAATATTAAGGTGTCATAATAGGGGTCAAAGTTTGAAAAAAAAATTGACCTCTGTGGTCTCTACGAAGTTACTCAGACAATTTCTGATTTACACATTTGAAATTTTACTTAAAGGATACTCAGAGAAAGGGCAAGCCTTTTAATCGGTTTCGGTCGAAAATTTGAGCTACAAATATATAAATCTATATAAGTATGTTTGCATGTCTGCTTAAAACCTTCGACAGAGGCGATGGATTTTAATAAGATCAGTATCGTTTCAAAGCTGGACCCTTCAGACGACAAATACCGAAAAATTGGCTAAAAAGATTAATTTCTTCACCATCAATTGGGTACTTTTCTACAGGGAGGGGTCGATTTTTTCGACGATATTTTCGAAAGTAATCCCCTCTTTTCGATTGCCTAGCCTTAATTTAAACCTACTTCACTTCCGGTTTGGCGGTGGTCGTAACAGCAAAGACGTCACGTTTTTTTTCACGTTCTTTTCCTGCTTCGCAGTACGGGGTCGAGCCTGCCTTCCTACTACCACTTTTTTCTTTTTTTTTTTTTTTGCTCAACACACACCTCGAAACAACCCGAGCAACGCCGGGCACCCATGCTAGTATATATATATATATATATATATATATATATATATATATATATATATATATATATATATATATATATATATATATATATATAAACCCGAATTGTGTGTGTGTGTGTGTGGTCAAGAATCTATAATATAAAGCTGAATGTCTGTGTGTGTATGTGTGTGTGTGTCTGATCACGAATAGGTTCCTATATGGTTGACTATTTTAAAAAAACTGATTATATATAATGATAGAAGATGTATCGAGACACAGGAATGGGTATGTTTGATCTGGCAGAACAGCGGTTCATTAAAGTTGTGGAGTCTGGTCCACAAAGTATTGAAATAAAAAATTTAAAAATTAAAAAAAAAAAACGATTACAAGTGTTTTTGATATAGATGTACATAAGAATACTTTGATAAATATGTTTTAACTTAAATAGGGATGGTATAATAAAATTGTGGGATCTGCGTTCGTGCCTGGCCTCCATAGAATGGAAATAGGCACAAACTTTAATAAAGACTTTTCATATCTATCTGCGTTAGTATACTTTGATAATTATGTTTCAGTTTGAAGAAATATGGTTTAATAAAATTATTGAGTGTTCGTTCGCACCTGACCTCCATAGAATGTAAATATGTCAAAACAAAGTTTAACAAGGTTCTTTTTTATATAGATCCACAGAATATTGTGATAAGTGTTTCAGTGTGAACAGGTATGGTATAATAAATTATGAGGTTTATCTATTTTATTTTTACTTTCATCATATTTTGCTTTGGTTTTGATGCCCCCAAATTCGAAGCTATCTCATTACAACCCTTCCGTTTCATAACCTATCATACTTTCATAAATCAGAGTCCATTTTCTGAAGGCTGTTTTTGAACCCAGTCAACGACGGGTACTTTTGCTAGTATATATATATATATATATATATATATATATATATATATATAATATTAATCTGATTTATATATATATATATATATATATATATATATATATATATATATATATATATATATATATATACATATATATATATATAGAATATTAATCTGATTTTTCTTAATTATAGTTTGTCTCGGCAGCCGTGTTAAACGCATATCTTATTTTTCATTTATTAATATTATTGTAATTTTCTCCCCTTTTCCTTGTACATATTTGTGAATTATTTCACGGATTTCGGCCTTTTGGCTTGTTCTGGACCATCTTCCAATCACGCGATTTCCTTGGATTTTACTTGTGCGAACGAAAATTTAATTAACTTTCTTGGATTTACGTTTTTGGATTTTATCGTCATTGGATACTTTACCTTTCACCAGACTATCCATTCACGTGGAATCACCTTTTTCTTCACCCTATTCCCTATGCGTCACTGTTGTTATCAAGTAAGATCTTTGGCTTACTTGCAGATTCATCAAATACTTTTAAATACAAAATCCGATACCGCATTTTGCTAATTCCTACCCTCTGATGAGAAGGTAAGTATTTCTTCGAAACTATGCGGATTAAGAACTATCCACTTATCAAGTATTTCCTTTTCAGATTAAATATGTTTTGAACTCTTTTTAAAAGTTTTTTTAACATGTTTTATTAACTATTTTCTCTTATATATATATATGTGTGTGTGTGTGTGTGTGTGTGTGTGTGTGTGTGTGTGTGTGTGTGTGTGTGTATTGTTGTTGTTTTTCAAACGATAATACGGTTAACTAGCGTCTTCGCTACAAAGGTCGTTTTTTTACTCAGAAAATCACCCATAGGTACCTCGAAATATGCATGTTCGTAAATTACCGTATGTAAAATTATATATATATATATATATATATATATATATATATATATATATATATATATATATATGACAAAAGTCTATATTCCGAATTTCAAGATGTTGATCATCTTACAATTTATTCCTTTACGTACTTGACTTGCACAATTTCTTGACAGCACCTGTTTCATAACGCAGAATTATTCATTTAATTATTATATCAATCAATGAATATATTCTGCCCTTAATTTATTAGGAAGAATATATTCATTGATTGATATAATAAATAAATGTATGCTTTTGCACTACGAAACATCGGACTGTAAAGCAATTTGCGTGTCAACGCACTTAAAGGAACAAATTGTAAGACGGTCAACATCTTGAAATTTGGAATATAAACTTATGTCATCTGTTTGTACAGATGATCTATAATTACGTTGAGCTTCATAAATTAAAGGATTGGTATAAATAAAAGGTGAAGATATTTGAAAAAAATATTTACACACACACACGTGCATATATACACACACACACATATATATATATATATATATATATATATATATATATATATATATATATATATATAAATCCCCGAAACAGTGTTTCATGGTAAACAACTGATGATCCCTTGAAAAATAAATTATTGGTATTATAGTAAATTCGAGAGCGAGTTGATGCAGTGATTGAAGGTGATTAAATGACTTACTGACTAGATGGTTTTCTAACGAATGATAAAAAATATTTTTTTGTATAGTTTTAAAGGTTAAAAACTTCAAAGACTATAAATATATATATATATATATATATATATATATATATATATATATATATATATATATATAATTATCAAATACCTAATGTGATAGATAATATATTATTATTTCCTTGAACAGACAACCGTGTAGCTCAATGATATATCTAACTGATGAGCACAAATGAGGACTAAGCTCAAGTTTTGGACTTCCAGTTTGTTGGCTTTCATGGCACTTGTGAGCTGCGACATTGTCTTGCTGTAGAAATTATATATGTGTGTGTGTGTGTGTGTGTGTGTGTGTGTGTGTGTGTGTGTGTGTGTGTGTGTGTGTGTGTGTGTGTGTGTTTCTTGTAAATATCATAAAACACAACTGCAACTACCTTTCGGATTTTTTAAAATGTATATAATTATGCCCAAATTGATTTTTTTG
>NC_136493.1:131463893-131516393 GCF_053919585.1 Euprymna scolopes | reverse complement strand
CCTGGAGCCTAAATACTGTCTGGCTAACTCAGTCTCATACTAACCAACCAACTTCTATCTGGTCTGTTCTGCCAAATATCAAAATCCTTTCTTTTTTTCTTCTGGCGTCAACCGCACGTCACACTTTGTTTTTGGTAAAACTTAAATGTATTTGTTTGTTTCTAAAACTCCAAAGTTTTTACATAACTATTTAACATAGTATTTTATTATTCTAAAATACCTAATCTGTTTCAATAACATTTTTTTTAAACATTCTCTCTGAACATTTCGTAATCAATGACACTCACAATCGCCCACTTTCGCTTAGATTGAGTAACCCAGCGTGTTCCGGGATACGAATATGCAACAGCGAAAAATATTCCCTTTGTATAAAAGAAGAAAGCACCTCATTTGAGATTAAGAATCCCACTGGGATCGGCTTTGTGAGAGAATATTGTTCAGTGACCAGTTGGATGTTATCTTCAGTTAATGTTTCTTATGGGCGACTGAATAATGACCACCAATAAAAGGCCACAACTAGCCAAGGGTGAAAAGATCCCAGTAATATAGAAAGAGAGGCGATTGTAGCCAGTGCCTCTTCCGGAAGAAGACAAGGAAGGCGGGAGTAGTTGAACGTTTGAAGGAAACTGGTTCTGAGGAGGGCTGCTGAAGAAGCTTAGGTGAGTATGACTCTAGTCGGTCTTATGCGTGTCAATCTGGTCAAACAAGGATCTTCCATTCTTCCATTCAACCTTGGTGAAACGAGTACCACTTTTCCAGAATAATAAACATTATTATTTGTTTATAAATTAGACTTGTGTATTGTTTTGTTTTGAATGGAGAATACTTTGTTACAGCACTGACTGGAGAATCCATAATGTTTACATTTGAGTTTGTATTTTATCTCTGACTAGAGTCAGACCTACCGAGAGATATTTTTTTTGTTTAAAAAAATAAGTGCGTCATTGGACGGAAGAGTTCTGCTGCGGTGACCTTTATAATAGAAAAATGTCCACAGATTAATGTGATGTTATCTTTAATGACGGTTGGGTCTCTGGGGTTTTTAACCAAGAGACTTCGTTAATGTGTGTTGGTTAAACAAAGATCTGCAAGTTTGTCATTCAACCTTAGTGAAGCAAGTGCTACTTTCCAAAATAATAAACGTTGTTATTTGTTTATAAATTGAGGTTGTGTTGTTTTGGTTTGGGTGTAGAACTCTTCGTAGTAATATTGATTGGAGAAAGGGCGAACTGCTTTGGCACGGCACAACTAAAGAGACGATCACTTTTCATTGCAGCATTGATCAGATGGATGAGCGAATTGGAAAAACGAAGGATACGATCACGGTAGGTGAGTGCACATGGTGCATTATAACAGAAAAACACAGTGGACAATCCCAGTTTTATTTTTGTTGTTTATACTTGAGGGTAACCACTTATCAAGGCCAGGAAGCCATTCGAAGATGAGAATTAATAAGTGTTAGATAGATGGTAAAACAAGGCTAATGGCTGACCTTTAGTAGGGTTTAATCATTTAAGAACTTATTTTCATTTGGCTTCAAAATGTCCATGTTATAGTCAGCCGGGAAGCAGTCCGACGATCTCATGGAATTTTCGTTTAATTTTAGTCACAGGTAAAGTGTGAGGGAAATTCTTGACGATTGTTGTAGCTAGACGAGTATTTGTTACAGACGTTTTACGGGGGGTATAGATTAGAGTTCAGTCGAGCACCTACCATAAAAGTAACGATAGAGCAGACATAGACTCACAACGTCTTTTCTGTGAGAAAGAAGTAGGGGAAGCGAAATTTTGGAAACAGTGTTGTATCCCGTCAAGGCAGGAAAGGGTACTTTTAGAACCTCCCCAGATGTGGCAACAGTAATCCATCTGGGGCGTATTTGACTCTTTTACGGGGTGTTGGGAATGGGATACTTTCTGGAGCCGTAGAATAATCCCACCATTTTTCTAGTGATTTTGTCGACAGATCTGATGTAAGCCTTCCATTTTAGGTCAGGTGTGAAGGTCAGTACCAGACGCTTGTCAAAGCAAAATGCTTTTTTAACACGAGAACCGTTCCTTTCACTTGGAGCCAAGTGGGATTTGAGCGTTAGTGGCGAAAAGATAGACGTTTGGCTTTGGATGCATTAAAGTAACTAGCCATCGTTTTACACATCTCGTAGCTGAGAATTTTGAGAAGTAGACCGTTATGCCAAACCCTATCAAATACCTTAGATGTGTCAAGAGCTATTACACTAAAAATGAGGCTATCGTAAATTGACTGACTGATCCTGTGTGATATTACCGTCAGCACACAAGGTGTTAATCTCTCAAAACGGAAACCATATTGCTTGTGGTTAAATATGTTATCTTTACTGAGATTTCTAAGCATCTTTCCTTAAGGCAGCGTTTTAACAACTTTTTTAGTATAGAAGCTAGTTCTGGTTGCAATTTTTGAGCACAATGATTGGAACGTTGTCAGGGCTAGTTGCTTACCTGGAATCGAGGTTCTTGATGAGTCTGGCAACATCACAGGCAGATATATGGGTGTAATTCAGAGAATTTTTTGTCCTGGAAGGAAATTCAGTTGCAAAACGAAAACCAATGTCTCATTATCCACACTCGATTGAGGAAGCATCTCCTAAAGTTTAACCATTTTTGACTATGGTAGGGGTGTCGGCAACGTAGTTGTGCCATAGATATGCCCTCTGGGATTCCAGTTCCAGGCAGAGGCATCCATGTCGGACAGCTTTGGCATCAAGCGATGTTAACATTGCAACTAATAGGATTCTGGTGAAAACCGGTATCAAGATGCGCCATCCTGTGTATGTGACAAGCGAAAACGTATCAGGCCAATAATGTAAACGTGATGGCGTTCTTTCTGTACGATTCCTTTACAAGTTATAGCTCATACATTCCCCGACTTCTCATACACCCGTTGTGACTTGCTGTTTACATTGGACTTGAAGACAGCAAATATATTTTGACACTAAACTGCCTTAAACTCCCTTGAGCAAGGCGTTCTTCGCTAACAAACCCCGATCCCTTTGAAAAAAAACATCTTCCTCAGCTCTTTCAACTTTTTTCTGCACTCTACTAACCATCTCCTCACCCACTTAAAATATACGGTTTCGTAAAACTTGGTCAAAGTGGCCTTGCAGACTGGAGTGGAAAAGACAATATCAATTTACAAATACATAGATAGTTCCTGGTTGTTCGTTGTGATCTGCATCTACCAGACAATGGCCGATGATAACAGATCAAATTAAAAAATACTCGAAAGAGTATATGTGTATGTGTTTGTGTTTGTGTTCTTTAGGAAAATGGCTTAAAACAAAACATGAAGCCACTTGATGTAAGGGAGCTAAAAATGAAATACTACATTCTGGTCAAAAACTAGCCAACGATAAGTGTTAGATGGATAGATTCCGCCCCATAAAACAGCAATTCTTTCCCCTTTGTAAAAAAGATCACTCGTGGAATGTGAGGACTAAAGGACAAAATAAGGGAAGCGAGAGTTATGTGATTGACCAAAGTAAACCCAAGATCCACAATCTACTTTCCTAAATGTATGCATATACGTATGTACGTATGTAGAATCGTTGTAGGTATATGCATATGTGTGCGATTTTATGTGTGTGTGTCGATCTTCATCAATATTTCACATATATTGAACAGCAAACACACGTACACATCAACGCGCGCACCGGCAGTCCAAAGTACTTGCAAAACTGATATTTATAAAGTGTGTGTGTGTGTGTGTGTGTGTGTGTGTGTGTGTGTGTGTGTGTGTGTGTGTGTGTGTGTGTGTGTGTGTGTGTGTGTGTGCTCTCGGATTATTAACTGTCATTTTCCTTGGCAGGATTTCAGATGCAATAGACAGTCAGATTCTTTCCCGCCCCCAAACAAGCCAATTGTTTGCAGTTCTATTAAAGTGATTCGTGCTATCTAACTCATTGTTATCCCTACGCATGTATTATTCACATGAACTTAATTCCTCCTCTCTTTCTCCCCCCCCCCTCTTTCTATCTATGTTTAGTTCGTCAGCTATCGTTTTGTAACCACAGGGCCAACAGGCATCAAAGTGAATGTTTGCAATCAAGGACTAACAAGAAAAGCGTATTAATAAAATGAGAAAAAAAAAATGCCAACATATATGCTCAGCAAATATCACAAATATACAAACACTTGAAAATATAGCCATTTTTCCAAATCATTTTTTTCTAAACAATCATGACTCGCACATAAGCAAATCAAAAGACAGAAAAACAAAAGAAAATGACACAATTCTGTAGCAGCAGTAACTATTACTGACGACCATAGCAGCAGCAGCAGCAGCAGCAGCAGCAGACAACTCGCGGTTTACGATTTTGAATCTGTGTTTGGTTTATAAGCTTGACTCTCATTGGTGTAAGCATTCAACTTCCTTTCTGGTTTGGGTCAATCAGAAGCCATCTCTAAGTGAAGCTAAGCACGTGATAGAAGTTGATAAAAAGTGGTCAATACACTGGTCTCTACTCTTTTTCCGGTTGGGATACCAAAGCGAGTTGGATCATCCCACAGCACTTTTTTCACTCACCAATCTTTTCTATTTGGGAGTCAAAACTCCACCCCTACCCCGGGGGTCGACAAAAAGTACCATGGACTCAACATGGCTACTGTAGTCGTACACATATGCACGCACGCACATACCTACATGGTCCTGATTTCAACCCCAGTGTACGATACACCTTCTTCATATATGAACACTTTTCCTTTTCTAACAAAAAGGTCATTCATCCTTTCTTTATGAATGAACTCTTTTCTGTTCCCTACGAAAGAGGCATTCATTTTTAACACCACGTGGACTTTATAACCTTTTGTCTTCATCCATGTTCATTCACTAACACTCTTCTCTCTTTCATTCCTCTTTTATTTGCACCTTAAGATGTTTGGACAAAGTTGGATACAATCCCGACAATCAGTTCAACAAATTTGGCCCATTTTTAAGTAGGTCATGACCTTGCATATGTCGGGATGAAGTATGGTTTTGTGCAGTTCCAGGCTTTACTTTCTCTCATTTGGAAAGGAGTGGTTTATTGCTAAACGCCTGATGCATCCCTGCCGTGGAATACCAACCTGATTGCTCAGGTGTTATTTTACGGCCAAAGTGCACGCACCTACATGGCCCTGACTTCAACAACTGTGTACTGAATATAAATATCCTCACCTATGAACTCTTTTCTCTTCTTTACAAATAAGAAATTCATCCTTTCTTCATAAATGAACCTTTTTCTATTCCCTACCAACGAAGCATTCATTTTAACACCACGTGGATTTTATAACATTTTCTCTTCATCTATACTCATTACTAACATTCTTCTCTTTTCAATTCCTCTTTTATTTACACCTTAACGAAAATGATTCAATCAGAGACCATCTTTCAGACGAACAGAAAATGTGATAGAATTGATAAAAAAAATGGTTAATACAAAGTCTACTAGTTATTCTTTCCTATCAAGAAACCAAGGCGAACTGGTTCATTCCACAACACTCCTTCCAACCTCAATCTTCTCTCTTGAGTCACAACCAAACTCCACTGGGCCATCTGGCTCGGAGGTTGACAACATGCACCATACACTCAAAATGGCTTCTATAGTTGTACACATGTGGAGTTACTACAACACACACATACTTACACGGCCCTGACTTGAACACTGGTTTACAGAAGGTATTCTTCATAAATTAACACTTTTCCTTTTTGTTGTGGGGACTCCCCCATACGCTAAAGATGAACTCTTCCTAACTGAGATTAACCATGCATCGCCCCAAAAACAGTGCTATATTTAACCACTTGACTAATCAACATTTCTGTCCTCTGTCCCAATTTAGGAAGATTTTTGTTGACAACACATCTATACCTGAACAGACCAATACTAAACGAAAACTTGAAATACTAGAAACACTACAAATAAAACTTGAAATACTAGAAGCATTACTGATAAAAACTGAAAAGTCTACTATTAATAAAATAAACCAATTACCAATAGTAATAACTACGTCTAGGACAACAGTATATTCTTTTCATTATTTTGATTGGGTCCTGGATATGACCTTAATCTCTGTTCTGTCTGCCTGCTTCCCACCTGACTACAACTTGGATGTCTTCAAGTCCAACGTTAACAAATTCCTAATGAACCGCCCCTTAAGTAAACGCTTCATCAAATCTCCACACAAACGTATTGTACTTGCAATAACCCTTATCTTTGAGTGGCTTCCGGGCCTTGATAAGTGGTGACCACCGTGTCAAAAAAAAAAAATAAATATCCGATGGTGAGACCCCAGCTTGCGGGCTTTGGGGAATGTGGAGCCACCCTTTAATTGTTGACATTGCTCTGACCCGGAGTGGTAGTACCTGTTAGGGTCCAAACTATGTGTTAAATAGAAATCACTTGAAAAAAAACCCCAAAAAAACCAAATGTGTTCTATTAAAAACTTTTCTTCAAAATCTCTTGATTCGGCATTAAGTAACCTGAAAAGGGTTGATATGCCGTAAAACAAAACCAACCAACAACCATTATTTTAATTCTCGCATGTGTATCCATTGATATCTTATATGCTTTTATATAGAATTGTGTGGTTCTCAGTTGATTAACTGTGTCTAACTTTGTCGGATATAACACTACGGACACTTCAAAACAATGAAAAGAATATTCTGTCATGGCCCTAGTAATAACACCCTGAAATGCTTGTAAAATTATTAATATAATTAAGCAATGAAAAAATAAAATAATTAACCAATGAATAAAAAAGCAGCACTTATATAAATTGTTCAAAGCCAGTTAGATTAATCTATACCTGACGACGAATCCAGAAGGATTGGAAAGTACTCGGACTTATGATAAATATGGCGATTACATCAGCCCGTTTCTGACAGAATTGAAGACCGTTATTCGGAAGTTGGAAAGGGTCGAAAATACAGTTGATAGACAAAAACGTCTATTTTATCTAATGAAATGTGCCTAACTGTAGAAATAGACTTGTAATTTTCAATTATTTTAATGTTTCAAACTCACTATTATTTTTAAGTTAACAACATATTTCTTCGTTTATCAGGGTGCCACGTGCCTCGCATTTATACACCTCGTATTTGAATTTGTGGCGACTTAATTGTGCAGTGAGTCTTGCGAACACTAAAAGGCAAATGACTCTCATTGCTACCCTGTTTCTTTTCCCGCTTTGTTGAGATTCGCTCTCTTCATCAAGTCGATTCTCACAGAAACGTGTGAGCTCAAAGTATTTTCCAACCAATAAAATCGCTCTAAATCCCAAGAAATAAAAAACAACAAAATTCTAGAAACACAGAGTTCTCACGAATGTCTGCCCAACAACACTCTATGGGCTCTTGTGAGAAGGACGCAATGACCCACCTACTAGCATTTCCAACGTATATAGCTATACAATTCTAAGGGTTCTGACTACAAACCTAAGTTTCTCCGACAAACACGTGTTTGCATAAATGAACTTTTTCATTATTCAAAATAATTTTCGTATTTTAATCGGTAAAAATCGAAAATTAAACAAAATACTGGTAGAAACCAACCTAATAAATATCACGGTTACACGGTTTATTCGGTGGGTTTCTACCAATATTTTGTTTAATTTTCAATTTTTTTTTTTTTTTGCAATTATCGAGACTCCCTTGATGATCCTCTAATGCCAACCATTTTTTCTTCTTCTAACTTACGGCTCGACACTACTTATGTTTCAAAGTAAATAAACGTTTGGAAATAAGTTAAAACACACAAAAAAAAACTTATTCAAGTACGTAAGAGTGTAACTTATCTTGCCTTTAGTAAGATTTATTTATTATATATATATATATTTTTTTTTTTTACCATTTTATTTTTTTCATTTTTTATCTATGCCATAAAATGCCAGGATTTTCAAATTAAATTTCATTTTTACGGTATTTTTTTTATTAAATTGTTAGGTGAAAGTACACAATAGTCAAAAAGCCCCCCCCTTCACATATTAAGAATAGCTTTCTAAATGATAACTTTGTTAGTTCAGCACCATCCATAAATTGCACAAATACCCAGAAAAGTAACGTCAAAGTAGATTAATTCTTAATTAGTCGTTCTTGTTGCCGCCATATGTGCCCAACATCTGTTTCTTATTCTCTTATTAGCGACCAGACAAACATAAATACGTTGGCACTGACCATAGAACGCGCCCATCTGTTCGTTGTTTAGATAAAGCTATGTGAATGACACACACGTAAACATACAGAAAAAAAGATATGTTCAGCAAAACGCCAGATACACTTAGAATGTCATCCTCGTGATCGATAGTGTAACATATAGTATTGGACACACATACACACATACACACACACACACACACACACACATGCACACACGCGCGTGCGCGTCAGGCCACAAGATGAATAATATTTTCATTTGACTTACGTAAGTTTGTTAGAATTTGTAATAAATGACCAAACGCGCGTGCACAAAAGTGACTTTATGACTGCATCCGAACATCCCGACTTGCAGTAATTATCATCTCCTACACTGCAGATAACATAAGTTCGAAACACATGTGTCAGTAGAGTTAAAAATAATTATTTATATTTATTTAAAAATATCTTTTATAAGGTCACTTTAAGAAAAAAAAATTTTTTGCTGCGGCTTCTGAAGAATAAGTAGTCAGCTTAAGCGTAAATGTAACCATCCGACTTCCGACTTGCTGTTATTAAATATTCTCTGGCTGCTTATGCCCGCTGGTTTTTGCATTTATAGAAGCTTAATTTTCCTAAATTCTTATGTTAATCTCCGATAGCCTAGCGGTAAGCTACTGGTTTATGAAGTCAAGAGTGTCATTGGGACTTGGTTCGAATCTTCTGGCTTGCAGTAATTAGTATTTCCTTATGTACATGTCAGTAAAACGAATAATTATATATATATATATATATATATATATATATATATATATATATAAGAATGACAGTATAGTTACATTCCTGAGGCCAAATATTTTTTTCATGCAAAACAACTCCTCCAGCATGTTAAAATTTCGGTACATTATTACAGATCAGTTTCGTTATGCTGACGCAAACAGTTATTATTATGTCAATACCGTCTCTTTTCGTGCATATACTCTTCAGAAAAATTAGAAATTCTTTGCTTAGATAGAAAAAAAAACGCATGACAATATAATGTTGCAAGATGAAAAATGTTCATAAAAGATCCAACATCGTGTGTTTGTTCTGGCAGCCATCTTTTATTATTATCATTTTTTTTTTAATTTTTAATGTTTATATAAACTATATAAGTATATTAACGCGTACATAATATAAATACTATATATGAATAAAAAAAATACTTTAATACGATATAATCACGTAGACACACGGGCTATCGTTACAAAAAAAAGTTGTGTGAATTAAGAATAAGAGGTCAACTTAAGCTGAAATTTAATATTCCGACTTTTTATCGTTGAATACTCTCTGACTGTTTATTGTTTACGCCCACTGATTATAATAATATTTAATTTCCTGCAATTTCTGAATGACTAGCCGTTGCCCGGGTATTTGGTGGTGTGTGTTGAACAAAAAAAAAGTGATGGTACGCAGGCAGGCTCGAACCTGTACCGTGAAGGAGGAGAAAAATGTGAAAAAACGAGATGTCTTTGCTGTTGCGCCCATCGCTAAACTGGAAGTGACGAAGGCTTAAATTAAAGCTAATCAATCGAAAAAAAGAGAATAGCTTTTGAAAATATCGGCAAAAAAAAGCGACACACTATAGAAAAGTGCCCAGTTGAGAGTGAAGGAATTAATGTTTTTAGTCAATTTTTCGATATCTGCCATCCGAAGGATGAGCTTCAAAACAATACCAATCTCGTGAAAATCTGTCGCCTTTGTCGAAAGTTTTAGGCAGACATACATACATACATACATACATACATTTAAACAGATAGGTGAGATTTATATTAAAGATGACAGAGTATCAAACTCAGGAATGCAACATTACAAGCGATGCGACAGGGGCTGGAGTTTGATAGTCAGTGTAAAACCTTTTGAATTAGATGCCTTGGGGGGGGGGCTTTGTCTAAAAGGGAGAGATTAGCAGTTGCCGCACCAGCTCAAAATACCAACATACAAAATCAAGGATGATTTTTTGAATGTGTTTGAATCGCCCGGCTGGCAGTAAGTAGCATCTCCTAACTTACATTCGAAATAGATATATTTGTGGGTAAAAAATAATGGTTAATATTTATATATAAAGTTAGTCAAAGAGAACACCCAGAAGAGTGCTCGATTATTAAGAAAAATGTAAAAATAAGAGCGAAACATTGGCTTGCATATGAGTTACAAAAGATTAGAACAACATCGGTACTGTCGGTTTCAAATCCTAACAAAGAGGACTGCAAGGAGATAGATATGAACAGAAGTTTAAGGGAGTCCGAAATAGGCAACCAACTACAAGTTGGAGTTTTTTTGTTTTTTTTTTGGATTTTAAACGGAGAGTACCGATGTTGTTCTGATATTCTGTAACACACACACACACACACACACAGATATATATATATATATATATATATATATATATATATATATATATATATATATATATATATATATATATATATATATATATATATAATGCTCTACACAAATCAGTTTATGTTTCTATCCTACCGTGGACCATGACGGGACCACAAGCTCATACTCAATCCAGAGTATGAATTGGTAGTCCCGTTGAATTGTACAATACGAAATATGAATTGATTTGTGTAGACCATTTTAAATGCATATATAAAATATATTTATAAAACTCTAAATTGCATTAAACACTTTTGAAAAAAAAAAAATATTGGTTCTGAATTCAATTTTTTCGATTCATTTGACATGCTCAATTAATACACATGCGTAATATACATAATATACAGCGTGAATCACGGGAAACCGGTGTTTTTAAGAAAACAAAACTACCTTACTCACTCCCTATCCCTTACGGAAGGAGTGCAATAAGCGTTTTAAAAACATCCGTTTCCCGTGACTCACCCTGTATATGAATAAAATACGGCATAATCACGTAGACACGCGGGTTCTCATTATCTAACCGAAGTTTAACCACGTTGGGCCTGATCAATATCAGATATGTGGCCATTTTGGAATACCAGACGCTGTCCGGGATGTACATGAAGCTGGGCATCGCTTATGAATTTGATATTCCCATGAAGGTCCTCATTCAGAGGAAGCCGGTTCAACCCGCCTAGTGTTAATGCCACTGGCAGTATTATATATAAATTGATATATGTTAAGTATTTTGAATGTTAATTATATCTATACTAGCTGGCCGCCCGGCGTTGCCCCGTTGTAAAATACGTTCAAATATATTTTAACTAATGCATATTTCGTATTTATTATAATAAAGTCAATTCTTTGTCTATTATTATGTATTATATTGTACTCAGTAATAAAGTAATGATTCCAAATTTTTAAAAACATATGACTTGGGTGCCATCAGCTAGAAACAAAATCGAAACATATAGCGCTGTAGCCTTAATCGTTTCCGTTTGAGCTATTGTCAGATGAATACAAAAAAAAGATAAAAATGAACCGAATTTAACGCATAGATGTATATAATTGCACAATAACACGTTTAGTCAACTTCCGCCTGCCAAGTTTCAATTTTTTTATCTCTTAGCAGCTGATTGTACAGACTAAAAGCCCAGAAATCAACGGTTCACAAAAAATGCAATCATTAGACCCGTCCTGCGCCGCTATGCGACCTTGCGTCTCGGAGGAGATGCACTTTGAGAAAGTTGAGACAGACACACACACATGCATAGTGAGTTTTATAAATTAAATAGAATAATATTAATATTAAATAGAATATATATATATATATATATATATATATATATATATATATATATATATATTACCACAGTCAAGTAACGTCGCAGCTCACAAGAGCCATGAAAGTACAACAAACCGGAAGTCCAAGTAGTTTTGGATTTCTGGTTTGTTGGTTTTGGTTGCTTATGACTATGGAAATATTTATCTCTCAAAATTTTAATATATATATATACAGGGTGTCCGCAAAGTCTGACTACATTATGTAGCCAGACTTTGTGGGCACCGTGTAGATTATGTAGCCAGACTTTATGGGCACCCTGTATATATATATATATATATATATATATATATATATATATATATATATATATATATATATATATATATATATATATATATATATATATATATATATATATATAATAAAATTATTACTATGATAATTTTTTTAATACCTATGGACATTAATGTTTCATCCTTTCAGGAATCTATCAATGCAGGGAGTTATGATTACAGCTGGTTGGGAGATTCGAACCTGGCCACAAAACCATCTGACTCTATTAGCAAGGAACAAGTCTGGCTACATAATCTACACGGTGCCCACAAAATCTGGCTACATAATGTAGTCAGACTTTGTGGACACCCTGTATATATATATATATATATATATATATATATATATATATATATATATATATATATATATATATGTATATATATATATATATATATATATACAGAGAGAGAGAGAGAGAGAGAGAGAAAGAGAAAGAGAAAGAGAAAATGAGACAGAGGACAGAGATAGTAAATGAGTGTTATAGGACATATAACCAGTGTTCAATTACTGCTGCAAGAGCACATTAGATTTTAATTAAATTAACACAATACATCACTTTGATCTTCCATCGATACCATTCGTTTCATAGAAACAATAGAAACTCAGCCCGTGAGTGTACGGATATTAAATATTAGCGTTTCTTTAGTTAATGTGATAGTGTCACCTCGCCGTAGACTCTTTCTTCCTCAACCGACTAATTCATAGTGTCAATTGAAATTTAAAAGTATGTGTCTACGTGTTTGCACTAGTTGGACTCTACACTCATGAATACTCCTTCTCTAACTCATTGCTAAGGATAAAGACTGAATGGACTAATTCCAACACTTCAACAAGTTTCAAATATGGGCGTAATTTATGTTTTGACGAAAAAAATTGAGAATACGGCGAGAGATAGAAACAAATATAGTAATATATTGAATAAGAAATAAAGCTAATGAAAAAATTGTAAACATAGATATAAATGTAAGATAACCAACCAATGGAGGCAACGTAGACCCCAAAACAGTTAATGTAATTAAAACTATCGTATTAAAAACTAGAATTGAAAACCGATAATATAGGTGGTCGAATGTGGGATATGTTTTGTAACCTGAGTTTTCGATTGCTCCTAGAAATGTAAACATGCACTGGGCGGTTGCATGTTTAGTAAGTTGCATGTTTAGTGAGTTGCATGTTTAGTGAGTTGCATATTTGCAATGCATGCAAATAATAATGTTTGCTGCAAGTGAGAAATATTAAACTAAGAAAGAAGAAATCACCCAAGATATGAAAAATATTTCTGATTTGACAAACAAAATTTAATTTCTCTTTGAGAAGAGTATATCTTTAAACGGGGATTCTTACCGAGAGATAAAGCCCCAGGAAAATTAATATTGCTACAGATACAAGTTAACCTGCTGTTGTTATCGCTCACTCATAGTATTCCGAATTTAATCCAGATCCGGGGACCCCCTAGATAATGGGTTCATAGATGTAATGTAGATTTTTTTTTTTTACATAGGGGTCACCACTTAGGGATAAGGGTTATTGCGTGTACAGTAATCAATGAGATAGTATTGTAGTAATCATTAGTATTGGAGATTTGATTGAGTGTCTTACTTAAGGGGGCAGTTTTTTAGAAATTTGTTTATGTTGGACTTGAAGACATCCAAGTTGTAGTAAGGTGGGAAACAGGCGAACGGAAGCGAGTTCCACAATCGTGCACTTCTGAGAAAGAAGCTCTGCTCATGGAATCTACGTTTGGATTTAGGCACAGATAAAGAGTGGGGAAAATTATTGACAGTAGATTGGCTTTGATAAGTGGGTGCTGGCTAACCATTGTCGCAAGTGATCTTTTTGGGCACTCCCGATGATATCCACATATATTCTAGCAGATATGCAGGTGAGGTCAGTCAGAGTTGGTCCTCTGAACTTCTTAGAGACAAATTAGTTTTCTGGGGCCTGACAGCCAGTCCATCTTTCTGCCACTGAAATAAACCCTTTCGTTGTTTTGTTTAAAGGGTTTTTTGTTTTTCCTTCCATGCTAGGTCATCGTTTATTACGATTAATCTAAATTTCATTTAATTTACCACCAATGCTTCAAGCAAACTACCTTTCCCTTTTACTATTAATATGTAGAAGTGAATTTCGCATCTATAAGCTATTTTTTTATTATTAGATCCGTTGAACGTTGTCGTATTTAGAATATATTCATTTTCTTATCTTATAAATCAGCTAAATTATAACGTAACCATTAAATTAACTTTTTTGAAACCAATGATATTTTCAGAAATGTACGTGTTTGCATAAATTTTGTTAATATAGAATAACGTCGTTTATGGTTTTCCAAAGTAGAGGTTTAGGACTTTTTTAGTATTAAAAAAAAAGAGAAACTTTGTTGAAAAGAAATGAAAACGAATGCGTCATGACTTTTTTTTTTAGGGGGGGGGGGGAGATGATATTTGATGGGTGAAAAGAGGTCCCCAGTTTTATAAACGAAATTGCCCGCTAATAATTATGACGCTGATCTCTATTGGAGCTGGGGGGGGTCAGGAGGAGGAGAAGGAAGAAGAAGAAGAAGAAGAAGAAGAAGAAGAAGAAGAAGAACAACAACAACAACAACAACAACAATAACAACAACAACAGCAACAGAACAAAAATCAGCCTTTTAAAAAAGGGCGGCATATTGTGGATCAGTCAAGCGTACTTTCGCCCTGTGTGCGTCTCATTTGCTAGATTTAAATCCGAAGTGAAGGTTGTGTTATTAATTGGGGTCCTCTGCGTAAAATGGCCACCCTCTTTTTCATCGACAATCGAATCGTGGGTCGTTTCAGTCGCTTGTATTACCGCGTCTGGCACATAAGAACAGAGACAACCGACGTCTTTCTAAAAGCTCCTGTTTACTATGCCTCCCCACGGGACAGAGTTAGACACCAGGGTCGTTTTTTAATGTGGAGAAAAGGAACAAAAATAAAAATTGTCTCAGTCGTGAAGGATTTCTCCTCCACTGACAGAGAACAAGAAATTGAAGTGCAGCATCTGAAGAACAGATACTACACTTTGATCTTGACCCGAAGGGACGTCTTTGTAAAAGTTCCGTGATTTAAAATTAAATTTGTTTTAAAAAAATTACAATAAAAAAAGAGCATTTTTAAGATGCGTTCATTCAATCTGCGTGTTTAACAATGAAAATTATTGTTTCGTGACAGACAAATGGGTGGACAGTGGCTCTCAGCGCATTTGTATTAAAAAGAAAAGGATAAAATAAATATTTAGCAGCGGCAGCAGAAGAAGAAGAAGAAGAAGAAGAAGAAGAAGAAGAAGAAGAAGAAGAAGAGCCGAGAGAAATTGGGAGAAGAAAGTGAAAGGCAAAACTAAAGAGAGTGTGGTTGGGATGAAAGGGAAAGAATGTAGAAAGACTAGAACAGAAACAGAATAGAAATAGTAGAACGAGGGGGAGGGCAAATAGGGAGAAAGATAGGGAAAATTGTAGAAAGAGAAAGAATATGTGTCACTAGATGTTGTGGAGAAGCAGTGAATGTGGGTGAGGAATTTAGTAGAAAGAAACGATAAACGAAAGATATAAACATATAGACAGAGAGGAGGGAGATATGTAGGAAGAGAAAGATAGGCAGATAAGCAGAAAAGTTAACAGGACCACATAGATAGATAGATAGATAGATAGATAGATAGATAGATAGATAGATAGATAGATAGATAGATAGATAGGAAGTATAACGAGGGAAAGAGTTAGTGATAGGATCGAAAATCAAGAGAGAGAAAATAGGAAGAGAAGAGATAACGAATAATAATAATAATAATAAGAAGAAGAAGAAGAAGAAGAAGAAGAAGAAAGAAAGAAAAAGAAAGAAAACAATGGATAAATAACGCAATAAAGAAATAAATACATGGTGAAAGAAAGAAATGAAATAAGAAAGGAAGAAACGCGGCAACGATGGAGAAAGGGGAAAGGTTGGGAAAAAAAAGAAAAGGGGAATAACTAAAAACATAGAAGTGATGGAAGAGGAAGAGTTTAAAAATGGAAAGAAAGGAAAAAAGAAATCAATGTAAAAATGATTTAAGAAAAAAATGAAAGAAGAAGGAAATCGAGAAGAAAAGAAAAGAAATATAAAAGATTCAAATCTATTTTTTTTTTTTAATATGAACATCGTCCTACGGAAATGTTACTTTTACAGAATTTTGTTGGTTTTCTTTCAAAAGATCGGTATCTACTAACAGAACAAAGGGATTTATATAAGACTAGCGGGGGTACCCGGCGTTGCCCGGGTGTTTTTAGGTGTGTGTGGTGTTAAATAAAAAAGAAACCGGGGGGGGGGGTTGTATGATTAAACCCGAAGCCCTGAAGCGAAGTTTGAAAATAAAATCGGCCAGCCAGAATTAATTATTGAAAGATGTTTGAATTTATTTAAGTAAGAACCAAATTGACAGGTGCGCGCACGGAAGTCGTCGAGAATTACGACGACAACGGCGACGACGATGACGACGTAAGCATTGTTATAAGCGAAGTAAAAAAAGAAAACAACGTTAAAACTTAAGCGGAGGAGGTGGTAATCAAAACATCGAAAAAAAAAACACAAAAAACTAACGTAAGGCAAACAAACGAAGAAAACAGAAAAACGAACACGTGAAAAATGGCTTAAAAAATCGGTGGGTACCCGGGTGTTTTGGGGTGTGTGGTCGGGGGTGGATAAGCGAACTAAAAAAAAAACAAAAAAAAAACAGAAAAACGAACGTTACGTGAAAAATGGGTTAAATAACACTGATTCAATATTTAAATTTAAAAAATCGAAAAAAAAAGACATCTCACACCACGATTCGACCCCAAAAAGTTTAGATAATGAACCAACGCGCTAATCAACTGACCTAACGCGACGTACATGAAATTTAGTCAGTTTTTCAACTATTTAAAGTAAATCAGGCCATGACGTCATCTGGCGCATGCGTAGAACCGGTCGTCGTCACGAGAAGACCGTTTTTGTTGACCCCCCCCCTGTCGAAAATTGTAGATTTGGGGGGTGAAAAAAAATGAACGTTTTTGGTCAATTTTTCGATATTTTTCGAGCGAAGGATGGGGCTTCAATATGATACCGAGTTTGTGAATTTTCGTCTTTCGAAAAATTTTAGCAACCTTTTTACTTGAATAGCTTCTTGTACCTACCTGTAATTGTGAGCGAGAAAGTCTGCAATGGCATTGGTCTTTACATTAATGTTGATAAGGCAAGCTTATGACCTTCATTAAGGAGGGGAGGGATCAAAACTCTAAATGGAACGACACTGAAGGAAGTCACTGAGTTTACGTATCTGGGCAGCAACATAGGTTCCACCGAGAAAGATATGGGCTGCATTGGATAAGCTGCGGTCAGTATGGACATGAAGGCTAACTGACAAACTGAAAAGGCAGTTCTTCAGATCAGTGGAAGAGTCTGTCCTTGTTTACCGTGCTAAAACCTGAACACTCAACAAAAATTGGGAAGAAAGCAAGACGGCAAGTACACCCTATGCTACGAACAGTGTTAAATATATCTGGGCAAGATCATCCCAGCAGCAACTTATGGCAACCTACCTGCCATATCTACTATCATCAGGGAACGACGTCTACGATTTGACAGTCCTGCCAGAGGAGTCTAGCATTGGTCCTCACATCATGGAGTGACTTCGAAAATCAAGGCTGCATCATCGGGTAAATGTTTTTTCTTTTAAAATAACTTCATGGCTGGGAAGGTGAAAGCTAGAGAGTGCAAAGTCAGGAAAGTATGAGTGAAGAGGATTTCGTAACCACACGCCCTTTTGATCTGGTGACATTATCTTTGTTATTAATAAGATATTTTATGCTCATTTTACTCTGATGAAAAAGATGTAAACAGTCCGCTAAGACCTTCAGTCTGTAGTGGAATGGGATAAAAAATGAATGGTAACGTTTAACGCTGCCACGACAAAGCTCGTTTCCTTTAATAATTACATGAAACCAGTAGCTATGGTTAGCGATACTTTACCTGAAAGCATTTCGTTCAAGCTCCTTGGCTTAACGTTCACAGGAAATAGTAGTTGGAATAGATACATCGAGATCATTGCTAAGACTGCTGCAAAGGAGGTGGGCTCTCTATACCGGGCTAGAAAGTTACTTACGCCTGAAAGCATCCTGTACCTCTACAAAGCCACCATTTGCCCATGTATGGAGTACTGCTGCCACATTTGGGCTGGTGCATCTACTACTACTCTCTCGTTCCTGGACAGAGTCGAAAAGAGAGTTGACAACTTAATAGGTCCCGAACTGTCATCTAAGCTTCATCCCCTATCCTATCGACGAAATGTTGCATCCCTTTGCCTATTTTACAAGTATTTTAATGGTGAATGCTCTGACGAACTACAAGTCCTTGTACCCCCTTCGACGAAAATACCCCCGACAAACCCGACAAGCAAGGAAGTCCCACCCATACACAGTAGAGATCCCTAGATGTAAGAAAGCCTTTTACTCCAATAGCTTCTTCCCCAGAACTTCAGGACTTTGGAATTCTCTTTCAGTTTCCTGCTTTCCCAACTGTACTGAAATGCAGAAGTTCAAGTGTAATGTGAACAGACATCTGGCTGTTAAACTTCCTACATAGTATCCCTGCAACTTAGGTCTCTGATAGTAGCCCCCTACATCAAAGTGCAATGTGCCTTGTTTGGGGTTAAAATGTAATAAAAAAAAATAATAAAAAATTACTATGCTGAGCCATCGTCTGATTGGCTAATACACAACTAAAGTCAGATCAGTATAAACTTTTCCCCAAAAGTAAGTTAGAAAGTAGTTTTTTAATAAGGAAGTCACTACTTAACAACGTCTGAAGACCACTCGGAGATAAAGGTTAATGAGTGTAATGAGCGTGATGATCGGTAATCGTGGAAACTGGGTAGAAATTGATTATTTAAAAGGACGGCTCAACAAGAACTTATTTACATTGGACATGAAAACGAACATGTTGTAGTCAACTGAAAAGCAGACATACGGTATAGAGTTCCACAAGCAGGAAGTTTGTTTATGAAATTTGCGTTTAAATTTAGGCACAGATAGAAAATGGGTGAAATTGTTTACGTGGTTGTAGCTAGACGAGTTCTTCACTAAAATAATACTAGCCATCAATACTTGTTGCTAAACTGGAGCCGTATAGAAACTGAAGCACCACCCATTTTACGTCGAATTGCATTTTTTCTCGTAGAGCCACCTAATATAATCGAATAACATACGGCCACCAGTAAAATAACACGATAAACGTCGCTAGTAGAGAAGGCGGACCTGAACGAGCTTACCCCCCCCCCCGTGCCGTAAAATTAATTCGTTTTCACGTTTTCTTTTTCTTTTTTCTGTGGATTATCGTCGATAGCAGACTTAACTTTCATATAAGCAAAAAAAAATTTTAAAGTTCAATGAATGACTTTTAACGCGGGGGATCACTTTTAAATTATAACGTTCTATTAAATTCATACCCCACTTTTCGGTCAATCAGCAAAACTCTCCTTATTAAGCTATTGTAAAAAAAAGTAATAGAACGTTATAATTTTAAAGTGATCCCCCACGTTAAAAGTCATTAAATAAACCTAAAAAAAAAAAAATGTTCCTGCTAATATGAAAGTTAAGTCTATTATCGACGATAACAATTTTTACGGCAAGGGGGAAAGCTCGTTCAGGTCCGCCGAGAAATCGGACACCCTGTTGTAGTAGGAATTTCAGCAGAATATATATTTTTCCGTGGAAGTCGCTCCAGATAAAATATGAAGCCACTTGATGTAAAGAACTAAAAAGAACAAAAAGTTAATTATCTCTAAGCAGAACATGTCTGCTGACCTTAGTCTTTAAAAGTTCAAGGTCATAGGTACGAGGAAAACAGTAAGCAGGAAGAGAGTTCCACAAGCCTTCAGTTCTGTGAAAGAAGCTACTGGGATAAAAAAAAAAAGCTATATTACAATGCGGTATCAAGACAGCGAATTGATGGAGACCACTAGGCCAATGAATCAAACGAGCTGGGATAACAGAAGCGGGAACTAAATAAGACAGTTCTGAACACCACATGTCATAGTAACACTTATAGAATAAACTGAAAGGAAAAAAATCACATCTATGAGAGAAAGAGATGATTCGGGGAAGAAGAAAAGGGTGACGTTAACCAAATTAGAGATACGCATTTATACCCTAATCAAGAACCCACATGTGGGAGCGAGAAATTATACATCCCACGTATAACAAAAGTATTCCCATACAAAGTCTGAACGTAGATTTGTAGAGATAAAGAATAGTCTCAAGTGTGAAAAACTGTTTAAAGCGATAAAAATAACCGACTTTACGAGAAGCAGAAAGAGTTTACACAGCAAATTGCTCAATCGTATGATGAGATTCGGGGAGGAGGAGATGGAGGGAGCCATTCACGTTTGATTCCAGTAAATTTCAATGCTTCATGCATGATTGCTAAGCATTGAAAACCTTTCGGCGATGACGAGTTCCGTAAAAGTACTATTGTGAATTGCGCATATTTTGTGTTGAATGGGTTTTAACGACAAAAACGCTATTATCAACCTATGACCAGAAATACTTAAATCCCAAGTAATGGAATACGCTCTAATATAGCAAACGAGATAATAACAGAATTGGGTCAATATTGTCAAGACTAACGAAAAGTTGATGCTATCAGTTCGACTAGTGCTAAATAGTGACAATGCGCAGGCGTAGGCCTGGCATTTTCGAGTTAAGTGGGCATTTAGCACATTGGACGTGCCTATAAAAACGTTAGAGAAACGTTTTGTAGACACGTCTATGAAAGACTGTGGTGACAAACGCTAAAAAGCAAATGGCTCGAAGAACTTATCCTCTTTCTTTTTCTGCTTCGTTTGAATTCGCTCTCTTTGTCGCTCCCAAAGACAAGTAAGGAGCGTGTTAACTAAATAAAAAAATTTTCAACCAACAAAAATCGTTTTAAACCACAAAAAGTAACAAGTCTATGTGAAAGTAATAAGCCGGTACAAATTTAGAAACTGCTATAAAACCAACAGGCAAAAACTAGGAATAAATCCATCGAGCCGACCGCGCCTCGAACAGGACCCCAAGAATGTACGCTCATCATCCCGCGTGCATTTAATCGCAAAGAAACGCTTAAACGACTCATATATAAATCTTCTTAATTTCGCACACACATTCTTAAACGCTAGCAACAGCCAGGCGAAGGCCAATGAATTACTACTCACAGTAATACATGCAGTAACAAGAACAGGGTGAACCAACGCACATCCATACACGATGCCACATTGCCAAATACTTACGTATATTACTTACATGCGCATATTATTCACGTTATAAGCTTATAAATATTTAAGATAAAAATGTTTTGTTCTAAAATTTCGTTTTTCTTTTATAAAACTCTGTTTATGCTTTAGCTAACATTTCCAAACTGGTGGCACTTCTATTTCTCAATGTTTCGTTTATTTCTATTTTTTCTGTATGCACGTTTGTTTGTGTGTGCATATATATATATATATATATATATATATATATATATATATATATATATATTCCTTTGTAATCTCGTGTCATTTTATTTACTTAATCTATCACCGCTATATTTCCAGACGCAATTTTTTTTTTTAATCTCTACGATATTTTAACTTTTAGACGTAATCCACCACACTAGTTTACTCTAATTTATTTTCTCTCATAAAATGTATATATATGTATATATGACATCTAATTTACATAAGGAAAACACGTTGCTCTCACCCATCATTATATATAGCCCCAATCTTCCAACTCTCTCGTCAATGACCATCCCTCTTGAAGAAGCCCGCATAAATCGGGCGAAACCTTGAGTATTCAGGTTCTTCCACCTCCAGTGTGAAAAGTGTGAAAAAAAAAAAAAACGTACGCCGTTAACCATTGCCCACCGCGAGATGCTAACGGAAACATGTTTGAATTTATTTAATTACTTCGATTTAGCAGGTGCCCGTTTTAATGAGTTAATGAGGTAAAGTTTGACTGCGGGATTTCATTTACTGCTGAACGCTCCCCCCCAAGATGTTATAGGAAAAAGACTAACCCACATGCGGCGAGCGACAAATGTTGAATATTTATCTTCCCGAAATCGAGCAAATTAAATAGACAGGCGAGTTTCGCTGTTAACTGTGAGATATTACGATTTATATGTGATATAAAAAGTTTTAAAAAGTTGTGAAGCGAGCGACCACTTCTCTGAAAAAAGCCTTTTGTAGGCACACAGAAAAAGCCAACACACATACATACATACATACATTTTCGCTTTTATATTTATAGATTAATTCCTGTCATTCTCGTAGCAACCTTTGGTGGCCTGGAGGTAATGGCTTAGCAAATGGAGTCAAAGTTGATTTCCTAGCTGGGTTTGAATCTCCTGAGCGGCAGGAATTGTCATCTCCTACTCTGATAATTGTATAAACATGAAACATTGATGTCTGTAGGTGTAAAAGAATAATAATTATTTAATTGTATATATATATATATATATATATATATATATATATATATATATATATATATATATATATATATATATATTCAATTTTCACCCGAAACAAGGCACACTGCCACTTTGAAGCAGGGGTCTACTATTAGGGACTTAATTAGCGGGGTCATTATGAAGGGAGAAGAGTAGAAAGATGTTTGTCAACATTACACTTGAACTTCTGCATATCATTGCAGTTGGGAAAGCAGAATCCCGGAAGAGAGTTCCAAAGACCCGCAGTTCTGGGGAAGAAACTATTGGAGTAAAAGGCTTTCTTGCATCTAGGGATCTCTACTGTAAAGGGATGAGACTTAGTAGCTTGTCGGGTTTGTCGGGTGTAGTTACGTCGGGGAGGTACAAGTGTTTGCAGTTCGTCAGAGCATTCACCATTAAAGTATTTGTATAACATGCAGAGGGGTGCAACATCTCGTCGATGGGACAGAGGCTGAAGCCTAGATGACAGTTCAGGACCTATCAGGTTGGCGACTCTTTTTTTAACCCTGTCCAGGAGCGAGAGACAAGCAGCAGATGCACCAGCCCAGATGTGACAACAGTACTCCATACATGGGCGAATGGTTGCCTTATAGAGGTATAGGATACTGTCAGGCGTAAGTAGTTTTCTAGCACGGTAGAGGGAGCTAACCTTCCTTGCAGCAGCCTTGGCAATGCTCTCAATGTATCTATTCCAGTTCATATTCCCTGTAAACGTTAGGCCGAGGAGTTTAAAAGAAGTACTTTCAGACAATGTGTTCTTGGCCATTGCTATTGGTGGTAGAGAAGGTTTCTTGTAGTTATTGAAGGAAACAAGCTTAGTCTTAGCAGCATTGAATGTGACCAACCATTTTTGTCCCCATTCCACTACGGATTGGAGGTCATCCTCTAGTGTTTCTGCCATTTCCTTGGATATGTGTTCATTTGTTTTCCCCTCATATCTGTTATAGAGAGTGGGGTCATCGGCAAATATACCCATCTCCGAAACAATTTTATCAGGGAGGTAATTTCTGAATATCAGGAATAATAGAGGTCCAAGGATAGACCATCGTGCCATACCCTGTCAAAAGCCTTAGATATATCAAGGGCCACCGCTCTACCCTCTCCTGTTTTATCCAATGAACGGTATATACGTTCAGAAACTACAGTTAAGATATCTGCTGTTGGACGGGCTTGCCTGAATCCATATTGTTTGTCAATCAGGAGTTTAGCAGCTGTTAGGAGGCTAATTGGGCGATAATTTAGTGGGTCAGTTCGTTCACCAGAATTCTTGAAGACTGGTACCACAGAGGCGGTTTTCCAGCAGTCAGGAAAACAAGATTCGTTAAGGCATTTATTATAAAGTTTGGAGAGAACTGGAGCAACCTCGGCAGAGCATTTTTTTAATAGCACAGCCAGGATGAGATCTGGTCCATATGCTTTTGAGGTGTCTAGGTTTTTTATAATAGCATATACCTGAGAAGGGGTGATTTTCAAATCGTTTAGTGTGGCGTCTGTTCGCAGAGGAAAATCAGGGAGTGAGTGGTGTACCGAGTTCAGTGTGGAGTTTGAGGCAAACCGACTGGCAAGCAGATTAGCCTTGTCAGTTGCCGTGCAAGCAACCTCATGATTGTTTGTTAGTCGGGGAATAGTTGACTGTCCATTATTAACTACCCTGTTGTAGATTTTCCGCTGGAAGAGTAAAGATATTTTGCCATGGGGCATCTCTGATGAGCTCCCTGATGGCTTCCCAATCAACCTTTTTGTAATACCTCGTTGTTTTGAGTAGTGGGTCTTCAGTTTTAGGGCGAGAATTTAGTCTGATTTCTACCATTATCACAAGGTACCAGTTCTCTTGGCATTTGTTCATGGAGGTCTGGCCAGCTCTCTCTTCTCAGTCTTTCCATCCTCTTTGAGCCTTTTTGACTATTTGGCATCATCGTTTGGGGGCGGTGATTGGGTGGTAGGAATGGGGATGGAGAACATAGATAAGCAGCTTCAATGTTCTGAGTTCCATGTAACGTTTCGTGTTTTTTCTCTGCAGTAGCTCGTCTGGCCCGTGCATGTGGCTCATATGTATTTGTCTTCGCATTCCAGGGTTTTCCTTAATATTTCAGCTGTTTTCATTATTGTTATTTGTTGTATCTTTCGAGCCATTCCTCTGATTCCAATTTCTCCCATTCTCTTCTCAAAGTTTTCGGAATTGTTCCTAGTGCTCCTACTATTATAGGTACTATCTTGATTTTTTTCATCATCCATGTTCCTTTCAGCTTTCTGGCTAGCTCTGTGTATTTGCTCCGTTTCTCCTTTTCTTTTATATTTATCCTGTGGTCAGCTGGAACAGCAAAGTTTACTTATTACGACATCCGGTCTTCTTGCTTGGATGGGTTTATTCGTTTGTATGCCCATGTCCTATATGATTCTGTGATTCTCGTTTTCAATTAAAGTTGCTGGTGTTATGCTTGTACCACTTGTCTGTGCGTTCGAGATGCAGTTGCTTGCACAATTCCCAGTGTACTGCCCTTCCCACTTGGTCGTGCCTGTTCTTGTATTCTTTTGGGGCCAGTTTGCTACATTCACTTACAATATGGTTTATTGTTTCATGTCTTTGCCCACAGAGTCTGCATTTGCTGTTTTCTTGTGTTTTGTCGATCTTTGCTTTGATGTGGTTGGTTCTTATCGAGTTATTTGTGCTGCAGTTATTAGCCATTCAGTTTTTCGGTTTACGTGTCGCTTTTGCATCCATGTCCAAGTGTTTTCGTTAATCTCATCTTCTGTCATTCTTATGAATATTCCGTGTAGTTGCTTCTCTTCTCATTTTTCTTTTATTGTTTTATCCTTTGTCGCTCTGTTTTCTGTTTTATTGATTTTTTTTCAGTGTCTCTCGCTGCCATGATTACTCTTCCAGTATCTTGCATTATGTATTTTTCTGGTACTTTTTTGGTGTCATTCACACAGTCTTCTATACAGACCAGTCTCCCTCCGCCGTCTTTCCTTTTCACGTAGAGTCGGTCAACATCGTCCTTCGGGTGTAGTGCATTGTGCATGGTCATAAGTTTCCTGGTCTTCTGATCGAGCTGTTTCAGTTCTTCTTAAGTCCAGATGTATCTTACTAATGATACTGCCCATGTATTTGTACTTATTATTATTATTATTACTATTATTATTATTATTATTATTATTATTATTATTATTATTATCATCATTATTATTATTATTATTATTATCATTATTATCATTATTATCATTATTATTACTATTTCATAATCATCGTTGCCGTGTCGTTATTAGGATCATTATTGTTATTGTTATTATTATTAGTAGTAGTTGTAGTAGCAGCAGTAGTAGTATTAGTAGTAGTATTAATATCATAATTACTATCATTGTTACTATTATTAATATTATCATTCTTATTATAATTATTATCATTGTTATTAATCTTCCTCTTATTATTATTATTATTATTATTATTATTATTATTATTATTATTATTATTATTTGTGTCATTATCATCATTATTATTGTTATTAGCAATTATTATCCATTATTTTATAATCATTATTATTATTATTATTATTATTATTATTATTATTATTATCTCTATTGTTATTTTATCTTTATTGTTATCATTATCATCATTATTATCATGATTATTATTAGTAGTATTATTAACATTATTATTATTATCTTTGATTTTATTATTGTTGTTGTTGTTGTTGTTGTTATCGTAGTCATCGTTTGACAGTCGGATAATTACTCATGAGCTAAGAATATGCCACAGTTAAAATATTTTAAATTTTACCCCCCCCTCCCCTTTAAATTTTAGCATTGAGCACAAGTAACATTTTTCACAATCATTGAGTCTTATTGTCTTGTCTGCTTCCGTTCGAAGACTTCGATGCTAGCACATGTGAAAATATGTTTTGGGCTGACCTAAATTTAAATATTAATCTCACATATTTCTTAACCAACGATGAAAGATGGACTGTTGGTTTTTCTATCTCTATATTTCTCTTTTCTATTCAACTATCTTTGGATTCTACTAATTGAAGGAACAATTTTTATCAATTTAAGTTGATTTTATCCATTTTTTTTTTCTACCGGATTATATTGCCCATCTGGATTTTAAATTCTGACTATTGGATTCGTTTCAAAAACGCTTTTAGGATTACCATTGAAAGAGTCTTCAAATATATATATATATATATATATATATATATATATATATATATATATATATATATATATATATATAATGTTATTTTTTAATGAACAAAACATTATATTTTATAAATACTTTATACTAGCAGGACCTGTGGAAATTCCACAATAGCATCTTTCATGTGTAATATATTGTTGCTGGGAATTCTGTGTACATTCGGCGTGATATTATCCTGCGATATTATCGTAATGATATATTCCCGCGATATCATGTTAATGTAGTGTCAGAATATATCTAATTATTACGATTTCTCTCGAATATTCTTATAGGAATTTGTGAAATATTTCCACTGTATGTGTTACATGATAAAGGCTGTCCTCTTTTGATGTAAGTATAAAAATGGAGAATTTAGTTTAAAATGAAAATGAAATAGCATAGGCGGAATTCGAACCTCGTAATCTAGTTTAGAAATAGATTACGTGTGAGAATTTAAAAATGTAAAACAAACATTTGTTTAGAATATAGATAAATATTTCAAGGAAAGAATGTTAACTATCAAGTTTGTTATGAAATTTTAAATTGAAAGAATGCAGCTTATAAGATAATGTTTTTAACATATTGAATATAGGTTAAAATTCCTTTTGTAGAAATAGGAAAAGTTTTGGACACGTATGTCCATAACACGTGAAAGAAGGCACATGTTTTAACATGTGTATGACGTCACGGAAAATAGAAAGTTCTAGGAATAGAGAAAAACTTTAGTTAGAAGAGTCAGTCAGTGAAGAAACTCGGAGGGAGTCAGACGTCTAAGAGCGAGACGTCTCTTCAAGAAAAAAATGTGAAACTTTGAATTCTTGATGATGGAATCACGGCCGTGTGAAGAATAAACCATTATGTGTTTTTGTAAAGCTCGTCTTGTGTCTTATGATTCTTACTAAAAGGTAAAGTCCAATTGTATTATATATTTGTGTTATATGTCTTTACATACACGTCTCAACATCATCATGTCCGAACTGTCTGAACACTATCCCTTCACACAAAGAGCTTCTTCTTCTTCTTCTTCTTCTTCTTCTTCTTCTTCTTCTTCTTCCAATCTACATAATTAAGGAATGAACTTTTCATATATAAGAATCTCTCCTTAACATGAACAATCTCACTAAATCTCTCTACAACAACATCCCTCTCTAGAACTCTTACAACTTCTCTCTCTCTCTCTCTCTCTGAGTACATCAACATCCCTCTTAATAAATCTCTCTCAAGACAAACAATCTAATAAAACTCTATCACTGAAACCCCTATATATAACATATGGACGCTCGATGCGAACTAAAACCCCACGATATCATTCTACTATATTTAGACCGAACATATACTACTCTTGGATCTTAGCCAAAAGATATATTTTAGTTTCACGTACGGCCCACAAGTGACACAATTCATCATTTTATTTATTTATTTTTACATTGCATCTTCGGTGATCGGGAGATCCTATTTATTGGGGGGTAGGTGGAAGGTGGTGACATGCTGCGAACATTAAATTAGCGAATCTATATACTACTTTAATGTTCGTTATATGATGTTGTCTTCCGCCCTCATTTTTAATAAATAGGATCTACCGATCGAATAATTTATAATCTGGAAACCGTGACACACGTACATGCATACGTTATCAGTACGACGTTATTAATATATAGATTAATTTTTCGGTGGTTCTTAGCAATACCTAAAGACGCTATCGTCATCTAAAATGGCTCCACTAAAGTCAGGAACTACGCGACATACTCAGACCCGGCGAGATTAGCTAATGAGTATCCACGACACACGATGTCCCCATGTGAGAACGCACTGTATTTTCCTGCTAATGATTCGCCTGCATAGAATCTGGAAAATATTTATTGGAGAAAACCACTGTTATATCGATAAAACGCACAACTCATAATATTATTATTTTATTACAATAGCAAGCAACTGTAGCGTTTCTTCAAAAGAGCTGCAATTACATGTTATTACTGTGGCGACTGAATCGCGAAGCGATGCATACGAACGCGAAAAAGCAAATAGCTATAATTGCTGCATCCTTTCTTTCTTTCTCCGCTTCCTCGAAAAGAAAAAAAACTTAATGGCGCATGCAGCAGCCTTTATCAACTCGCGCACATCCATACTCGCACTAACAAAAACAAGGTTGATGCATATACATACACACTGTCCCGCTGCCAAATGCTCACATACGTATATTGCTTACATATGCATGTCATTCACAATACGAACACTTTGACTTGTGACTACTTACCCAGCTTTCTTCATCAAACATTACTTTGGAAAAATTACTGAAAATAATTTTTATATTACTATCTCTTGTATAAAAATGTTTTCTTGTGAAATTTCGCCTTTCTAAAATTTTCTCTTTTACAAAACTCTTTCTATGTTTTAGGCAACACTGTAACAGATCCGATAGCGCTGGCAGCGGCAGTATCTGCATGACTTTATGCAAATGACCGAACCAGTGTGCGAAGTGACGTCATAGTGGAGGAAGAGAAGGGAAAACGGAAAAAGAAAAAACACACACGTGGAAGGCAGAAAAAAGGAACACATGTGAGCGACAGAGAACTGGTAAAAGCGGGTGTCAACGTAAGATGAACGTGTGGCAGCGAGAGACTTTTAAGCCTGTGTCGAGGCGGTAGGGTTTTGTACAGTATGTGGCAGAGGAGATGAGCTAAGAAACTTTGAAACAAGAGGCAATGCGTTATTTTGGAAGAACCATGAATAAATTAATTTCATTTCAACTGAAAAAGTTGAGTAAAATTTCTCCCTTTTTTTTTTTCCTTAAGGTTGAGACACAACGTGTGGGTCAGAGTGTTAAGACATAACGACACCCCTGTAGAAGATTAAAAACCATGTTACAACACTTGCTATCTGACAGCCCTTCTATTCTCTTGATGTTTTGTTTATTTCCATATTATATGCATGCATGTTTTGTAATGTTGTCCGGAGACCAACACGTTGTAGCGTTCAGTCGCAAAACAGACAAAGAAGAGAAAAGGACCTCAACTCTTTTTTTCCTTTGTAACAACGACATTTATTTCCTCATTGTTACGGTCGTGGCGTCACCCACGTGATCTCGAACGTTATCCGCTCCTCTAACATGATCTGAACGTTCTCCCCGTCTCTAACGTGATCTTTTTACAGTCTTTACTTTGCCCTACTTTGCCTTATTTTGCTTTACGGTGGCGTCATTTTGCATGCATTAACATACGCGCGTCCGCGCTATGTTTCAGGTTCATATATATCTTTCATTTTCTTCTTTCATCGTAACACAACTTTTATATCCAATTTATATTAATCGTTGGTGCATTTTCTCGGCCATATCGAAAGGCACTATCGTCATCCAAGATGGCACCAACCAAGGTCACGTTATTACTTAACGCCAAAACATACGCACAAACCCCGATACTACCACGATCGCAACTTCGCACACATGAACAGAATCATCGACGTTTCATTCACATATCTTTGTAAAATTATACATCATTACTTTTTCGTGTGATTTGTTGTTTGAATAATATTGTTGTGTGAACTTACGAGGCCCGCTACAAGAATCTACCGACATCATATCGTCCGGTCGATTGTCAATCGTCGCATGGCATTGTAGTCATCATGAAATAAACGAGCAATTGCTTTGTTTAGAATCTTCGGCTTCAATTATCACGGATTACTATTCTTTATTTTATTTATTTATTATTTTATTTATTTATTTATTTTTGTTCTAGCTACCGGATGCCAGACATTCATCCGCTATCTTATTCATTCCAATCGATGAATCTTTTTAATACTAGCAGGGCGCCCAGCATTGCCCGGTCGTAAAATACGCTTAAAGGTGATATTTTGATTAATGCAGATTTCGTATTTATTATTATATTATATTGGACCCTATATAGCAATGATTAAAAAAAAAAAAAAAAAAAAATCGTGCGCCACCATCGAGAATCGAAACCAAAATGTTTAGCTTACAATTTACTTTTTTCTTTAACGTTAATATCTGAGCTATGAAGACATGTTCGCTGCAAGGCTAAAAATTAAAAAAATTAACTAAGATTCTAATTTCTTTTCACGTTGTACATAAAACTTTGATATTTTTTTATCTCAACTATCTTTAACCCTCTCGATTCGGCTTAACCCAGTATCATTATGGATACTTACTTCTACCAAGGTTGCTTCTTTCTCCTTTTTGTCCCATATCAGTATGTTAGGTTTGATAGCACCGTTTTCTAGGTACGTAGCTGATGGGATTGCATAGTCATTGTGGATGGTGTATGACTTATTTACAACTGTTTTCTCTGGTATATGCTCATAAGACTGGCTGCTACGAAATGCCTTAAATAAGGTCTAAGACCATTTTAAATGTCTGTACAAAAACGTACATTTAAAATTGTCTTTAACTCTTCAAAATTCAGTATGTTTTTGCTGTACATCTTATGAGATGACCAATTTTTATGATTCCAGGTTCAAATGGACAAGTGCAGCAGGAATTGGAATACACCCTACAAAAGGCTTATTGTCACATCTGGTGAATTTCAAAAATGCAGTCTGGACGTGAGGACTGTTCGAAAGAACGATATGCAATGTAATTCTGTTTTAAACTTGGAAAAAATGGCACAAAAAAGTCGGCGTCGTTATTGTCGTTATTGTTGTTATTGTTGTTGTTTTTGTTATATGACACTAAAACGCATTTGTTATATGAGAAAAAACAAAACCAAAAAAGTTTAACAAAATACTCAGATCTATTAATATACTAAAGCTGAGTTAACCAACGCTTGTTTTCTTAAAGCTTTCTCGCTATATATCTTAATCGTACAAAATATATGCTAAAATATTCATCAAATATTCATCAGATTTGGGATTGATTTATGTTTGAAAATCCTTCCATTTTAATTGTACTAATTAACCGTAATTTACGATTAACTCATCAAGTAATCGATCTTTACTAATAGCCTTTCACATTCACTCTCAATGTTTCTTGGGTGATATATCGCTTTTATTTGATACATTGTCTCTTACTCTCGCTCCTGTAACTTTCTCTGTTCATAAAAAAATCGATCTCTAAAATATGTAGGCCAGATGGCACCCCTTCTATGGTGATAAAGAAATGCTCTGGCTTCTGTTCCATCAAGACTCTATAACAAATGCTTTGCAGAATCTTTTTTTTTTTTTTTTTTCATGATAGCCGGAAAACTGCCTTTATGCTACCAGTTTGCAAGAACTCTGGCAATGATCGCCCCCATAAGTCATCTCTCACTCTTCGCTTAAATCTTTGCGTCATGAATCAGTCTAACGATAATTTTTTTGTTTTCTTTTTTACAAAGGAATCACCACTTATCAAGTCCCAGAGGCCACTCGAGGATAAGGTTTAAAGAGTGTACAGTGGTTAAAAGGACAATATCATAGTAATTGTTAGAAGTGTAAATTTGGTCAATTGGATTACTTAAGGAGAACGGCTCATCAAGAACTAGTTTACATTGGACTTGAAGTCCAATATTGTAGTCAGCTGGAAAGCAGGTAAACGGAAGACTTCCGCAGGTGTGCAGTTCTAAGATTGTTCATGGAATCTACGTTTAGGTTTAGGCACAGATAAAGAGTGGGGGAAATTATTGATAGTGTATACAGCCAAACGAGTGTTTCTCGTGAATATTTGGCGAGGGGGGCATAGATTGGAACTCAGACGAGCACTTGCCATGAAAATAACGATAAAACAGAGACAGGTTCACAACGTCTCTTCTGTGAGAAAGAGGTTGCAGGGAAGAGAAACGGGCATCCCCACTAGGCTACGAAATCTATTCTGAACTCTGTCAAGGTAGGATAAGGTCTTCCCAGAAGCTCCTGTCCAGCTGTGACAGCAATACTCCATCCTTGGACGCACCTGGCTCTTATATAGGTAGAGAATTGCATCAGCAGGTAGATATCTACTGGATCGATAGCAGTTCCTCTTAGCTTCATGTACAAAGAGGAATAAAGGAAGATTGTTGCGGTTATCAACTGGGGAAAATCCACAGGAAATTTTCCACACATACGGAGAGGCGGACGGTATATATAATGGCAAAAGGGCAATTATGTTGTGAATCTGTGGAAGGAAAAATAAGGGGGAAAATGATACATAGAAGACCGTAGTTACGTAACGGATCAAGATGTGAATCGTTAAGTTCAAATTGTGATCCTATATGGGAATTAACGGGTTGCTAGTCTATATGCTGGAAGTAACTCAACTTTATTTTTTATTTTACTTTTGTTAGTTTGAAGATATCAAGGGGCCCCTTCCTGGGGCTAACACTCGATTCTATTACAGTTTAAATTTATATCCGAGGGCTCTTTTAAGAATAGACACTGTTCTCTTTATGACTGCTATCTGTATTTCCTTATGGCTTGATTTTCCAGGGATTGCTTCTAAGTATTTATGAAGGTTCTTTTTTATTAGGCCAGTCGCTCCTGTCACAACTGGTATAATGTTTATTTCTTTCAGAGACCATGTTGTTTTTAGATCATTTTTAGGTCCTGATATTTTGTTATCTTCTCCCGTTCTGCTCTATTAAGGCCAAAGTCGTTTGGAAATGTGACGTCGATAATGAGTGCAGTCCTTTCGGGCTTGTTCCATATAACAATATCTGGCTTGATTGTCTTGTCTTTTATGTACCTGCCCGCCTGTACGTCTTTGTCGTAGAACACTGTCACTTTTCCATTTGATGTTATCGGTGGTGGTTCATGTTCTCAGATGTTCGACGACCTATCTAGTTGCATCTCTGCACAGATCTTCTAATGTAAGTATCTACATACTTTGTTGTGGCGGGTAGTGTAATGACCATTGGCTAGAAGGATCTTGCATCCAGACATTAGGTGCCTTGGACTTTCAACAGCTGAGTGACAGAATCTGCATTGGTCTGTTTTTTGTAGACCAACCATTTTGTTTTTAAATCCATTTGTGAGTAAGCCTTGGTCTTGTGCAGCTATAATTAATCGTTCTTCATCAAATGGAAATTTGTCACTTTTAAGCCATTGCAGTGAAGCCTCCTTGTCAATGTAGTTTTGGTTCAGTTCTTCCATGAACCTGCCTGCTCTCTTATGTTGTTGCCATCCTTCTAGTCTTGTCTTCAGTTCCCTTTTTGTATATTCCTTTCTCTTCTTTCGGGCGATTGGGGTTGCTGGGTTGTCAAATCCTTCTATTGTGGTGTCCAGTGTGTTACCACTGAAATTTTCACCGAGCTTTGTAGTTGGCGTCTGCTGGGGCAAACATTTGGTGTGATGTTTATTCACCATTTTTATTTTTGGGTCAGAAGAACATTTGATATATTGGCCTATGCTTACCATTGAGGCTCGGTATGCGTGGTTAATTTCAGTGAGGCCTAAACCACCTTCTTTCCGTGGTAAGTACAGCTTGTCCATGCACTGATGTTTGTAAATGACTCTATGAAGGGCTAGCATTTTCCGAGTTTTTACGTCAAGGTTATTGATGCAATTTTGTGGCCAATTGATTATGCCAAATCCATAAGAGACAACGGGTATTGCCAATTGATTAAGTGCAGTAATTTTGTTTTTTGGTGATAGTTCTGATGAGAAAAATTTTTTTAAGTCGCTTGAAGTATTCTCCCTGCACTTTTCTCTCATCTTTCCATGTTCAAGTGTCTCATTCTCCTCCACTCCCAGATATTTATAGACAGCATCTTCTTCAAGGTCTTAAATAGAGCTATTGTCAAGATTAAGATGTTCTGATGCTGTCTTTTCCCCTTTCCTTATGGTGCACTTAGCGCATTTGTCGAATCCAAACTCCATGCAGATGTCCTCTGTATAATTTTTGTTGTTTCTCGGATTCTGCATAGAGTTTCAAATCGTCCATAAAGAGTAGATGGTTTACTCTTTTATTTTCTTCCTTCTTTCTGCCCATGCTGAGATTGTATCCAATATTGGATCGCTTAAGTAGCTTACTTAGTTGATCCATTGTGAGGCAGAAAACGAGCGGTGAGAGGCTGTCTCCCTGGAATATTCCTCGCTTGATCTTTTTGTTTGGGGTCTGTATCCTTCCTTCCGTGTGCTGCAACGTAATTGATGTGCACCATCTGGCCATTTGTTTTTGAAGTAATGTTGTAATATCAGTGTGCACATTGTACAGCCCCAAACAGCGAAGTATCCAAGGATGAGGTATACCGTCAAAGACCATCTTGTAATCAATCCAGGCCATTGACAGATTTCTTTGTCTTCTTCTGCAGTCTTCTAATATGGTTCTGTTTACAAGGAGTTGGTCTTTTGTGCCTAGCTTTTTCCTCGTACACTCCCTCCGCTAACTTTCGAGGTAATCATCAGCAATCAGATGGTCGTATGTTGCATCAAGATACCATATAAAGTCGTACTGATTAATATGTATCTAATATGACCCTAGTTGCGTATTCTGAAACATTCCGGCTAGGATATTGGAAATAGTTGCTCACTTCTAACCACGGACACTTAGTTTTAGAGGTGCTGTCGGTACGAGCGAAAATGTGCGATGCTTAGTACGGAGTCTCGTCTATCCTTCGAGGTTAAGGGTTGCAATAAGAAGATGTGAAGATTTTGAAGTGTCCAGAACTTTGAAGACCGAGCGAGTTTGTGTATTAGAACAAGTACATATGCGAATTGACCACCCGAGGCATTGTGAGTAGGGTTCTTTTGTTTTGACCCCCTAACTATGAGTATGAGTGTTTTATTGTGATTAGTGGGATCGATGTGCTAAAAAAATGCATTAGTGTGCCATAGTTTTGTTGACGCCCATGGGAAAGAAGGGTTAGAAGCGAAATCAGACTATAGTTCATCGAATTGTGCGGTGAGGCGAAGCAAGTGGAAAGAATGGCTGTAAAGAACAGCCGACGTTGAACGTGAAGTTTTTTGAATCACATAAATGCATAATGCCATGGAGCCTGTGGATGAATTCTGGCATGAATAAAATAAAAAAATTGGTCAAAAACTGATCAAATTTGGGAAAAAACGTATATATCTACGAGGTGCTTTCAATAAGTTTCCAGACATTTTCCGTATAGGAACTTTTCTTGATAGTCCACACATGAAACTCTAGTCTCGTTCGAAATAATCTCCTCCGGCTGCAATGCACTTGTTGTGCTGTTCCAACTGGAAAGCCCCATGGAAGTCCTCTTGCAATTGTCTCATAACGACAACTTTGCAGTTATTGTCTCTATAGACACACAACGGTCCTTATCCATGAAACGCTACAATGCCATAGATAATTTTACTGTTTATTTTTATCGCTTACGCGCCGGACTGTAATACATAAGGTCCGGGGTTCGATTCCTAGAAACAGTCAAGCTACGCTGAAGAGAGATAGGGCCTTGAAACATGCATGACCGTAGATTACTGTTTAAAAAAATAAATAAATAGATAAATAAAAATATTATTTGTTTACGTCCAAATAAAGATATGGGCGATTTTCTACGAAACAAGATCTTCAAGGTGAAGACGCTAATTTAACCGATTTCTCGTTTGAAAATCAACAAAGACCCTACATACACACACACACACACACACACACACATATATATATATGTGTGTGTGTGTGTGTGTGTGTGTGTGTGAACTTTGAACGCTCGATCTTGACTTATAGTCTCTCCTTTTCGCTCTTCTCTCTCTCTCTCTTCTATATGCCATAGTTTATAACTTACTACCTAGCTCTACCTATGTATTGACCACTGTTGCATAAAATAATACTTTCGAATATTAATTTATGTGATTAAATGAAGTAGTCATATATGTGTATATATATATATATAATATAAAGCTGAATGTGTGTGTATGTGTGTGTGTGTGTGTGTGTGTGTGTGGTCACGAATAGGCTCCTATATGGTTGACTATTTAAAAAAACTGATTACATATAATGATAGATGTATCGAGGTACAGGAATGGGTATGTTTGATCTGGCAGAACGGTCGTTCATTAAAATTGTGGGGTCTGCGTTCGCGCCTGGTCCACAAAGTATGGAAATAAAAAAGTTAAAAATTAAAAAAAACGTTTACAAGTGTTTTTTTATATAGATGTACATAAGAATACTTTGATAAGTATGTTTTAACTTAAATAGGGATGGTATAATAAAATTGTGGGGTCTGCGTTCGCGCCTGGCCTTCATAGAATGGAAATAGGCACAAACTTTAATAAACTTTTCATATCTATCTGCGTAAGAATACTTAGATAATTATGTTTCAGTTTGAAGAAATATGGTATAATAAGATTATGGGGTGTTCGTTCGCACCTGACCTCCATAGAATGGAAATATGTCACAAAGTTTAACAAGGTTTTTTAATATAGATCCACAGAATATTGTGATAAGTGTTTCAGTGTGAACAGGTATGGTATAATAAATTATGGGGTTTATCTATTTTATTTTTACTTTCATCATATTTTGCTTTGGTTTTGATCACCCTAAATTCAACCCAAATTTACAACCCTTCATTTTCATAACCTATCATACTTTCATAAATCAGAGTCCATTTTGTGTAGGCTGTTTTTAAACCCAGTCAATGACGTGCACTTTTGCTAGTATATATATATATATATATATATATATATATATATATATATATATATATATATATATATTGGAAGATTTCCGAATGTCCTTCTCTGATAGTATTATTACAGAGAGCAATCGACTTAATTTGGTTCCTTATAAAATTGGCCCTGTCTGCCCGGAAACGCACAATCAAACGCATTTATCAGTGGTGGCATTGCAAAACTGCCCGAGCGCCGTCTACACCGCCCCCATTCCCCTTTCATGTATCAACCTTTATCTTTGTATCAACATTCTCCCCCCCCCCTTCCCACTTGTCGGTGTAAAACATAAGAAATAAAAACACGCCTCGACTTGCGATTTATTTGCACCCAGATTGTGTGCTGGCCTCTTTTTATACATACTTTTATATACCGTTCTTGAACGGCTAAAATATCTTAACCTATTTTGTGTGTGCTTTGTGATCGAGAATGTTCGTTCAGAGAAGTAATGGCGCGTTGTGTGGATCGTCGGAAACAGATATTGGACAAGAAAATAAAAGTTCTTATTTATGGTGTGCGTACCCACCACGGAACGGAATTAAGAAAATCACATTTTATGAGTATCTGAAAAGTAACTGTCTCGCACGTCATTATGAAAAAAAAAATGTCAAGAAACAAAGGAAGATAAAGATAATTTATTGTATTTATTTGCATCCCCACCAAAGCAAATTAGGCACAAGGCCGTTTTTAATGTGGGGTAAAAATTAGCTCCCCTAAAAGTAGGAAAAAAGGGGGCACTCTGGTTACCAAAAATAATAATTGTCCCAGTATAGAGGGTTTCCCCTCCATTGATTGGTACAACTTATCTTAAGTTGTTACATGCTAAGGGCTGTTCCCTTTTCATGTAAGTATAAAAATAGAGAGATTTAGTTAAAATGAAAATGAAATAGAATAGACGAAATTCGAACCTCGTAATTTAGGTTTAGAAATAGATTACGAGAGAGAATTAGCAAATGGAATGTAAAAACAAACCATTGTTTAGCTTAGAGATAAAATAGTTTGAAGAAAAGAATGTGTATTGTCAATTCTGTTATGAAAATTCAATTGAAGAATGCAACTATAAGATAATTTAATAAACATGTTTTTAACATATTAGAAATATAGGTTACTGGGAATATAGGTTAAAATTCCTTTTGTAAACAAAGGGAAAGGTTTTGGACACGCATTTCCAGAACACGTGAAAGAAGACACATGTTTTAACATGTGTATGACGTCATAGGAAATGGGAAGTTCTCGGTATAGTTAGAAACTTTAGAGTTAAGCAGAGATAAACTGGGGGAGAGTCGGGGAGAGAGTCAGAGGGAGTCTGAGGACGACAGACGACAGTCTAGACATGGGATTCGAACGTCTAGAAGCGAGACGGTCACCTTTGAAACTTAGAATGTGAAACTTGAATTCTTGACTATGAAAACCACGACCGGTCGGGAGAAGAAATAAACCCATCATGTGTTTTTATAAACGTCGTCTTTGTGTTGTAATTTTACCAAAAGGTAAAGTGAAAATTGTCATTATATGTCTTGTATATCATGTGGTTTAAAATGTTTTTACATACACAATGTCTCAACACTCAAAGAGCTTCTACACTTCTAAGTATGAACATTTTATACATATGAATCTCTTTATAACACGAACAGTCTCTCTTACAACATCTCTCTCTCTCTCTCTCTCTCTCTCTCTCTCTCTCTCTCTCTCTCTCTAAGACACAACAACATCTCTTGTAATAAGACTCCTTCTTAATAAGACTCTAAGACTCACACTTATAATAAGATTCACTTTTAACAAAGAATAATAACAACGAATAATAACAACAAAAACAATAAATATATAACAAAGTGCAGCATCTGCAGAACAGATACTACACTTTGATCCCAGCCCGAATGCCAAGAACAACGATAATTTATAGTCACTAAATTCATGTTAACAAATTCACGTTAATCACTTTTAAAATGATTTTTTTTATTAAAAATAAATGTATATGATCAATTTACGCGATTTTTGGAATGTGAAATCTTCGTTTTGTGACGGGTACGTACACCATAAAGATTTGTCTGTAGTTTCTGTATTAAAAAAGGGTTTAGTTCTAGATAAGAATTTAAAAAAATACTCAGAACAGCTCATAATCCACCACAACACCGACAGCCACCTCCGCCATTTAAAAAAAAAACAAAACAAAAACAAAAACAAACAAAAAAAACAATTACAAAACTAAATAAAGTACAAATGGAAATGAATAAATACGATAGAACAGATTTAGTGATATGTTTTAAAATAAACATTTTTACTAATAATTTCAACATTTAACAAATTATGATCATTGTTATATTTTCAATAACAAAAACTGTTCTTTATACTGTCACGCTCAGCCTCCGTTGAAGACTACGGTTGCGTACATGTGACAATGATAATGAAAAAAAAAATCCAGTATCGACTCACAGGTTCTACTGTTCATAACAGAGTAAAGAGAAGGGTATTCCCCAGTTTAATAAACCATGTATAAAATAAGGAAACCAGAACAAGCATACGAGAGACAACGCAAACCATATTTATTTAACAGGAAATAATTAGAAGGAAATACGAGGGGCGTGCAATAAGTAATGCCCCTGACTCACTTCCCATAGCAGTAGAGCAACGAAACTTGGCACAGTTATTAACCTTTCTCTACATAGGAACCACCCAGAGTTATGCATTTCTCCCATCGTTTGATGCAGCTCTGGGGACCGTTTTTTTTTTTTTTTTTTTGTTCAACACACATCTCCAAACGCCGAGCACCCAGACTAACAGTTTAATAAGGAGCAATGCGTGAGTTCTAGTAAAAGACTTGGCGCTGTACAATCTTTATGTTATATTGAGACGTTTTTCTTTCCATGTGAACGGGTAATGATGAATTTGTTCGTTCTTAGTCGCGACAGAAATCTATTCAGGTAGGATCCAAATTTGTGACGGACAATATTTATATCGTGGTGTTGTCTTCGTCAAATAAGGACATTTTCTTTCTTTTCCTTATTCTCGTGTCCGTCGACTTCTTTTTCTTTCGCATCAAGTCTATACCACTGTTCCCTTGAGCAACGTTTCGTCATTGGGTGAAATAAAAAAAAAATCGTCAGAGGCGGACCCTCACAGGAAGTGATGTGTCTTTCTGTCGCCATACAAGACTCTTTTCCTCGACTCCTCATACACTGTCCAAGAAAATATATCTGATGAAGTATTTCTCTCACACATTTCTAACTAAAAATAGATTTAATGAAATGATCTCTCCTCATGCTCGTTTGAATGGCGCGTTAAAACGGCCTTTTATGTTCTAACTTGCTTACTTGTCATATGTGACAATATACACAGGAGTTGTATACATGCGTCTTTTTTCGTAACTTATTTTTTATGCAGAAATAAATATGAAGAGACTTTCCTGAAGGTTTATTAAACGTTTTCTTTTAGATAGAACTGACTCAGGAGAGAGAGAGAGAGAGAGAGAGAGAGAGAGAGAGAGAGAGAGAGAGAGAGAGAGAGAGAGAGAGAGAGAGAGATTAACATTCTCTTAGCAAATTATTTAGTTATTTAATTAATTTCTTAACTGAAATTAAGATTTCTACCCGATCATGGGTGACGGAACGAGAACATGCTAGTCCTGTAGATTAAGTAACGAACTCCGTTTAGAGTTCTATACAGATTCCAGAGTTCGACAAGATACACCTAATGAAAGTCGGAGACTGCATCGGCCGAAAAGTTGTGAATTTTTTTTTTTTTTATTACATTTTCACCCCAAACAAGGCACATTGCCACTTTGATGTAGGGGGCTACTATCAGGGACATAATCTACAGGGGTGCTATGTGGGAAGTTGGGCAGCAAGATGTCGGTTCACATTACACTTGAACTTCTGCATGTCAGTACAGTTGGGGAAACAGGAACCCGATTGGGAATTCCAAAGTCTAGCGGTTCTGGGGAAGAAACTACTAAATAACACTTAAGATGAGATTCTAGTTCAAATAAGCCAAATAATGAAAATGTACTTTGTTGTCGCATTATTCTAAATAATCCTTGTCCCTTGACTTTTAAGCCTGTAAAAAAAACGTGCAAAAGTTATAGCCCGTTGACTTAGAATGAGTACTTTATACCAAAAGGATGCTTGAATATGATTAGATTTGTGCATTAAATATGAATGCCTATTTGTCTCTATTAATCTCTAACTGTGCAGCGAACGGATATCATAATAGTTGTGAAGTTTTCCAATGATTACATGCGTTCTCTTTTAGAATTCAATTATAAAAAAAAATTCACCAATAAAAAAAAAGTGTTGGTTTAATTTTACAGTAGATACATTTAGGTTTACATTAAGCGATTAATCGGTGTCAACCGGTGGAGTCCCTTTTCTTGATTACAGCATCCGAGTATATTATACTTTAATATTAAACACATTGATTATTAAAATTAAAATTGTGGTTTACTTTTACAGTAGATATTGTTCTCGAAAAGAAATAATGCAGCCATAAAGTTTTCCAATGATTACATGCGTTTGGTTTTATAATTTAATTATAAAAATATTGAACTATACAAAATTAAGTGTTGGTTTAATTTTTCAGTAGATACACTTCTGTTTACATTAAGCAATTTATCGGTGTCGACCTAACGAGTGCCTTTTATTAATTATAGCGTCCGAAGACATTTGTACTACTTATTATACGGCAGATGTATAAAAGCCTTATTTCAAGAGCCAAAATGTCGCACTTTCGTCGTAGCCCAATCGGGTAAAGCGTTCCTGTTTTTTGCATATCATTTCACTTTGCGTGTTACGCGTTCTTACCTGTAAAATGTGGCTAATATTTTTGTATGTATACTGGCGCTCGCTCACATGCGTACCTTCCACTATTTACATTTGGGGGAGGGGGTTAATATTTTTTAACATTTTTTTCTCATGGTTCGCACGGGTGCTAACTATTGATATGTGTTTTGTTTTTATTTTGGAACGCAAACAGGTCACCAACCAAAATACAATGTTGTTGCCTAATTCACCATATTTTATTTATTTTTGGGTATGTATTGTGAAAAATGTTTGTGAGTACTTAAAACAAGTATCACTATTACTGAATTTTTTTTTTGTCTTTATTTCTACACGAAAATACGTAAAAAAAACTATACATTGCTTTTGCCTAATTTTCCCAATTTTAGTCCCTTTTAATTATACATCTTAACAACTTAACAACTCTTTGCGAACAATATTTATTCCAAAATTATAAAACAAAAACATGTTTCTGTTTATGTCGTATAACACTTAAAATTTAAAAAGGTTTACAATATTTCAATCTCTAAAGTGTTCTATTTATATTGTTTATAATAGAAACAAAATTCTGTATACATTGAAGAATTGTTTATTATTTAAATAAACCGTTCTGTTTATACTGTTCCTTTTTCCCTGCATACTTACAACTATAATTTCCTGAAATACCGCTTAGATGTTTACATGGTAACGTACAGGTGACAAGAATTTACTTCCTTTTAAGTGATAGAGTATTCTAGCGTATTTTCCCAACTTCACCTAAGTCTTGTCAACAAAAACACCATATTCTGAACAATACCCTTAACAATACCCTGAAGCATACCCTGCCAGCAAGATTAATACGCAGAAGCCAAACAATACTTGAACCACCAATTTCTGTTGTTCGTTCATAGTATTTGCGCGTGGCAAATTGTATGACAACCCCACCCCCACTCACAACACCGGGTGCCTATTCCGAAAGTAGTCCTTGGGGGTTCGATTCCGAAAGCCGTTCTTAACATGAGGAGGTTGGGGGGGGCAACAACAATGCATCTAAAACCAAACTCCTATCCTTACATCATCAACGCTCTGATCCTCATCTGGCATCAATTGAAATGGATGGCTCTCGTCTAGGAGAAGCCCCATGTTTTGACAAGCTTCTGGGCTTGACCTTCACTCCTAATCTGAAATGGAACGTACATCAAGTCTGTTGCCAAGGTCGCTGGAAAGATGGTGAGATCCTTCTACCGCTCCAGAAGACATCTGACTACTGATGCAATTCTCTATCTATATAAAAGCCAAGTACGTCCAAGGATGGAATACTGCTGCCATATCTGGGCAGGAGCTGCTAAAAACAGCCTATCCTGCCTTGACAGAGTACAAAATAGACTTCGTGGCTTAGTGGGAGATGCCCTTTTCTCTTCCCTGCAACCTCTCTCCCACAGAAGAGACGTTGCAAGCCTGTCTTTGTTTTATCGTTATTTCCATGGCAGGTGCTCGTCTGAACTCCAATCTCTGGTCCCCCCTCGCCAATCTTTTACGAAAAACACCCGTCTAGCTGAATTCACTGTCGATAATTTTCCCCACTCTTTATCTATGCCTAAATCAAAACGTAGATTCCATGAACAAAGCTTCTTTCTTAGCAATGCACGCCTGTGGAACTATGTTCCGTCTGCCTGCATCCCTCCTGACTACAACTTGGATGTCTTCAAGTCCAACGTAAACACATTCCTGATGAACCGTCCCCTTAAGTAGACACTTTATTAAATATCCACACTAACGTACTGTACTTACAATAACCCTTATCCCTGAGTGGCTTCCGGGCCTTGAGAAGTGGTGACCACCTTGTAAAAAAACACACACAGCTGCACTATAATTTGATACGCGATGAAGGCATGCTACCAATGGGCAATGCCGGTTAACGGGTTCTGCTAGTAAAAAATACTTCAGACTTACCTTTCATCCTTGAACCAATTAAGCATCCACATTTTAAACAAAACAGTAATCAAATACTGCCTGAAGACGACTGAAGAAAATCAATTGAAAGTACTTGCAAAAAAAAGCAGCTGGACGAAAACGACTTCGGAACTTTCCTGCACAAATTCAACCGAGATATAAGAATGACCATTCGTAAAATGAAAAAAATACAAAAAAAACCCCAGATCATTAAGCAAAAACACACCGCGCTATTTAACAATATTTGCCTGAACATATATATATATATATATATATATATATATATATATACAGAGAGAGAGAGAGAGAGAGAGAGAGAGAGAGAGAGAGAGAGAGAGAGAATAAATGGCAAATAGTTATATTCCAAAATTCATGATGTTGACCATCTTATAATTTATTCCTTTAATTCAGTTTACTTTTTGACAGATACTGTCAGGAATTGTATAAGTCAGCTGATTTAAAGGAATAAATTATAAGATGGTTAACATAATGAATTTTGGAATATAACTTTTTGTCATTTATTCTCTATACTGCTCTGTAATTACATTGAGCTTCTTAAATAAGGATTTATATATATTATAAGAAAATATATTTCTACAGAAATAATGCTCCTCATCTTGAGTTGAGCATATTGAGAAGTGAACCACGAATTACCATTAGCGTATAAAACGATGCTCTTTGTGTAAACAAACTGAGCTTAGGTATTTCGGATGATGTCAAAACATCGTTAAACTCATGACTCGATCAGCAGCCGCCGATAGCATAGTGGTTAGGAGCCTTGACTGTCGTGCAGACAGTCAGGTTTCAATCCTGGCTTGAGGTAGTTGCCTGTTTAACCGCACTGGTGAGCTGCGAAACAGTACTGTATGTGGATGACTCTCTCTCTCTCTCTCTATATATATATATATATAGAGAGAGAGAGAGAACGTAGCTGCGTAACTGCTAGGCGTAAATCGTCGAAATCTAGAAAGGGTACGTTTAGTTTATTTTTGTTTTATGCCAAGAGGCTAAAAGGGGGTGGAAGCTTGTAATGAAATAGATACTAAATCCCTGCAACTATTACATTTCATTAAAAAAAAACAAAAAAAACTGCATAACAGCAATAAACTGCTAAGTATAAAATAACAGGACGTATTCATTACACTGATTAATATCGTCCTCTGTTACATCTATGTTAAATTTATGAACATCTAAATGTTGCTCTGTTGGCATTTCATCCCAGTTAGCTTCTTGTAAATCTTTCAAATCAATAGTTTGGTTATTAAGTGGCAGGCTCAGTTTTAATACTGACAAAATTCTGAGTTTTTTCTCACATTCAAACACTTGACGTATAGAGATATTATATTGATCCCCACTACGTTGCCAGTACTGACCAAACCTTGCCTCAAGGTTATCTGTTTGAAATTTACTAGGTAAAATATATAACATGCTCAACTCTTTTATGCAATATTTAGTCATTTCTAACATTGCATAAGTTGTATGGCGTAAAGCAGTGAATGCTTCATTCGTTAATTTACCAGTTCTTCTGGGAATACTATTCCAAGTTTCCAACCAGTCACAGAACATAGAGAGAAATCTATAGTTATCATCATGTAATTTAAGTGGATAAGCTTATTTATTACGAAGCCGGCAACATTTATATGGCGTTTGTACATTCAGTATTGTCCACCAAATATAAAATATCTGTATGTATTCTGCAATTTCTGCATAATTTGGCAAACATTTCTGTTTTCCTAGGGTCAGCAATCCCTGAATAGTATATTCATTGAAAATTTGCAGAACTAAATTAACATTTTGCCTTTCAAAATTTGTGGGAGAAAGTGTTTTTGAAGTCAATTTGTAAGAATATTTCAAAATTGAATGAGATTCCAGTGCGTAAAGTTGTGTAAGCTAGAAAAGGGTCACTTTGGATGTTATCTAATTCATGATTACCATCATAACTAAACTTTGGGAACATCATGCATTTATTTTCGTCTTTTTGACTAAGGCAGTTGTTTATAATGCATCTTAATATATGTACTGAGTCGAATAAGAAGAAAAGAGGTCTAGATTTTAAAACTAGATGCGGATAGATAATTGAAAGCTTTGTTGGGCTACAAAAGAAAAACATAGCTTTTTTATTTATTGCATTATTATCTGTTATAATACATAATACTCTAAAGCCTATCTCCTCTAAGACAATTATTAAACGTTTGGTTATATCAAATAAGTTCTCAGCTAAAAGACATTTCGTTGGCATAACATGTACAACGTCCTTATAATGTGAGAATGCACTGCTAAGCATAAAAGCAAATACACTCGTTGCAGCTTCATTGCTGTTACTAGCAAAGCCAACAGTATTGCCACTCTTATAATCAAGATAAGGTTTCAAATGTATTTCATCAACAAATAAAGATACTGCGGTGTCTTTATGCCCTAGTAACTTGAACTTACTTTTAATATACACAAGAAAATTGTTATTATATTGTTCAATAACAGGATTCATAAAGGTTAATAGGTTTACACTTTTGATGGTTGAATAGCATGGCAAAATTACATTTTTCGTGTCTCTTAACAGTCTGTACCCTCTAGGGGAGCAGTTATATAATAAAGAAGAGAATATCATCATTTAACTTGAATAATTAACCTTATTCATTGTCATTATGTTTATTTGTTCATATATGAATTTAAGTGCATTGAAATATTTAAATGATTCATCTTGCACGAATAACAAAAATGACAAGATTAATTTTAATATAGAAACTACATTTTGAAGTCTGTTTTGCTGTTCTTTTATGTCCGTTTTCTTTATGTTCTCAATCACGATCTGCAGAGTATTTTCATCAGTTACATGTTTAGGAATTCTATATTCCCCTACCGTCTTCATTTCTACATCACTACAGAATAATAAATCAGATTCAATTATAAGGGAGAGACTGATTTTTGGACCTAGAGATTTGATGATTCGGCATATAAAATGTATATCTTCCTGTCTAATGACACTCCAGTATTTTCTATCAAGAAATTTAATTTCTCTTGTAAATCCTCAATGTTGTGGAATGTTTTTTGTATACTAAAGCATCAACTATACTTTCCTCTATGGCATCCTTAACAGCAGCATTCTCTGCTCGAATTCTCTTCGAGTTTGGTGACTCTCTGGGCGTTGTTATCTTTGATAAATACGAGGGACAATTTGGAAGAATTGTTGGAATAACACCATTCCGAAGACATGTCTTTTTTTTTTTGTTTAACTGTAATAGTAGTACCCGTTTTAACATCAAATTTTGACCTCTCCTTTATTATATCCTCAGGCCTAAAATGATGTTCACATATCTAAAAAAAACAAATAATTAAAGAAAACAATCATACCATCATGTATAAACTAGTGTTAAAATCTAAGAAACGATAGTGAACAAACATTTACAATATTAAATCGGGATGGGGGGGTTGAATGAGCGTACTTGCGCGTACAACAATGGCCACCACTTATAACATAAAGAATAACATTGCTTAATATCCGGAAAAGTACTTATTTGCGAGAAATTTAAATGTGATATTTGTTTTTAGCACACCCGGAAACCTCTAGATAACAAGTTTTTTTTTAAGGTAGGTTTTGTGTTGGAACCAGGCCATAATTATCCTTTCCGTTAACCAACCTCTAACAAAAAAGTGGGTGCTTATTTTACGTTAGATTAATATAGAAAAGTGATCCCCACTTTTTTTTTTTTTTTTTTACAAGGTGATCACCACTTATCAAGGCCCGGAAGCCACTCAGGGATAAGGGTTATACATTATACGTTAGTGTGCGGATTTGATAAAAGTGTCTACTTAAGGTGACGGTTCATCAGGAATTTGTTTACGTTGGACTTGAAGACATCCAGGTTGTAGTCAGGTGGGACGCAGGCAAACGGAACAGAGTTCCACAGGCGTGCAGTTCTAAGAAAGAAGCTTTGTTCATGAAATCTACGTTTTGATTTAGGCACAGTGGGGGAAATTTTTGACAGTGGGTTCAACTAGACGGGTGTTTTTCGTGAAAGATTGGCGAGGGGGGACCAGAGATTGGAGCTCAGACGAGCACCTGCCATGGAAATAACGATAAAACAAAGATAGGCACGCAACGTCTCTTCTGTGGGAGAGAGGTTGCAGGGAAGAGAAAAGGGCATTCCCTACTAAGCCACGATGTCTATTTTGTACTCTGTCAAGGCAGGATAGGCTGTTTTTTTTAAGCTCCAGCCCAGATATGGCAGCCCTTTTTGAAACTGTAATTTCTTCGTATCTTGGAAACTACTCGTTTCCTGGAATTTTTAAAACGTTATTTTCGTTTTGAGCACTCCCGAAAATTTGTAATAGTAGTAATTTTAAAGAATTTTTGAGTGTGGAAAGACACTGATAGAAAAAAGCCACCCCTACAAAAAAGGTGAGTGCTCATTTTACGTTAAATTGTGTTCATTGTACGTTGACCCCTCCCCCCGAAAAAAAGTGGCCATAAACTGGGTACTTATTTTACGTTAAATTATTATAGAATAGTGATCCTCCACTTTTTTAAACTAACATTTTTTCTTTAATTTTGGATTTTTGAGCGATTATTAAGCTCCACATGGCCGCAATGAGATCGTCATTTTTGTTCTCATTCTATATACTTGATATCACTCTTGTTTTGAAGTAAAGAAAAACATAAGATAAATTAAAACACAAACAATATCTAAGTTGGAAGAAGAGTAATTTATCTTGTCTTTGGTAACATTTATTTTTTTATATTTGTTGTTTCCCCCACCACCACGTTTGTGTTTTGTTGGACATTATTTAAAAAAAATGCCCGTTTTGTGTCCCTTTCTTGTTCTATTAACTAAAGTTTAATGTACCATTTATTTATTTTTTTTAGTTCATATCGAACATTTAATTAAAAATACATTTTTTAACCTTCTTCGATAGAATGGAATATTTCTCCGACAATTATAACGTAAATTATTTAACGTTATAACAACAATTTAACACATTAAATATATTTCAACGTTCACGGCTAAAATATCTTTTCCGACGATCACGTGTTTCATATTTTCATTTTCAAAATATGACGTCACTTCCGAAAAATACATCTCACTTTAAAATGTGTGGACATACTCAATGAAAGGTTTTATTTATTATTAAGAGAACACTTTGAAAAACATTCTCGTGTAAAAAAAATATTTGTTTACAATTTTAAAAACTAAAACAAAATTAAGTTTTCAACTTTCCTGATCGACGTTTTTAGCCTGGTAAGAAAATAAACAGCTAAAAATAGCAACATAATATTTGCTGTATTATCGATAAATAGTATTTTTTTTTTTTTTCATTTATATCAAAAATGTTATCAAAGTTTATGAAAGTTCTTGAATATATTTCTGATTCAATACGCGTTTAATTAATACAAATAACGTTACTTACTTTGCTATATTTTGTGAGAATTTCCCTTTTAATGGCTCGTATCCTAATAGAGACTTGTTCCTTCTCTTTAGGGAAAGAAAATATGTGTACTTTTGCACTTTTTGGATAATTTCCCCGATAATTTAGGACAACACAAGAATAAACCATGTTGAACCGAGGCCACCGGACACAGCAAACTAAAATGTAAAGCCGAAACTCTGTAAATAGCTTCTCAACGGCTACAGAGGGAAAACTTTACCTACATCTCGCTCTGGTAATGACGTCGAGCTGTCAGTTTAATTAGCCTCCTTATCTCGGTAGCCGTGATCAAACACACATCTGGCTACCACAACTGCTAACTATTCCCTTTATTATCTAAACTAAAACTAAACGTAAATTCCATTATCAAAGTTTCTTTCCTAGAATTGCCCGTCTGTAACATAATACTGCGTGGCCGTTTCCTAGCTGACTATAATATGACCGTTTTCAAGTCTAATGTAAACAAGTTTCTTTTTGGGTCGTCCTCTTAAATAAACAAACACTATCCAAGTTCCATCATTACCGATAATCACAGTGTTGTCTCACCGGCCAACTCACACTCATTAACTCATATCCTCGATCACCTTTCGGCATTGATAAGTGATGAGCCCCCTCCCCTAGTAAACATAAAAGTATTTTACATTAAGGACTGCAATGAAGCCGAGTTAAGCAGAGCTTAAAAGAAAAAAATAACGAAATACAAAGGTCTTATGTAAGACACGAAAAGAAATTGGAATCTTAGGAAGATCTCCATCATTCCAGTAATTATAGGAGCAACCGAACTCATGTAAAAAATTTAAAAACTAACTGGCAAATATACCTGGTGAACCAAGTGCAAGAGTGAGTCAAACAATTGCATGTAAAAGGGCGGTTAGAAACTTTAAAACATATCTCGGTCGGAATGTATGAGGTAGTTGTTAAACGTCTCGAATCCGGGAGGATTCCACATCTTAAGGTAGAACAAAATGAAAAGAAAATTGGAAAAAAAAGTCCGTGATATTTAGATAGGATTCGGACCAGCGGCTTAAAAGGACTTTTCCATCAGGTAGGAAGCCCTTTAATCGTGCGTTTACGGAGGCGGGTGGTTTGAACGAGGTCGAAATTATGTTAATACGCTTCTTTTTTTTTCTTTTTTTTTTTTTGCCGACATTCTTTGCTTTCTTTGATGTTTATTTCTGCTAATTAGCTTCTCGTCTGAAGGGTGAATGGCACAGCAAACAGATACAGACAGACTTAGTTAACAGAGCGTACTCATGCCCCGAAAGAGCAGAGAAGAGACTAGGATCGTTGTCGTAGTTTCTTCTCAGTACTTCTGCATATTTCAGAATAGAGTAACAAACGCGTGTGCGATTTTTAATTACCCAGATAAAATAATCGCATTAAGGAATCCTCGAACTTACAGATAGTCTAAGAAAAACAAATAACACCATTAAAAAGAATTTTGATAAAGAATTGAATTATTATTCAGATGCCACTCCCTATACTGGCGTTGCTTCTCAACCATCTGCCGAAATCAGTTGAACAGTGCAGATAACCTGGATCCCGTTGTAGGTTGCGGTATAAACTAGCTTAATTTGTTTTGTCCTGTTAATGCACAGCTAGTGCCTTTCAATCAAGCTTGGCTGTGGTTTGCGAGCTTCCAAAGTCGACAGCATATGGACCATTTTTTTAAATTACATTTTCCCCGTTGACTGAGGTCAATGTAGCAAAGTCCTGTATAATTCTAGGGGGTCCACCCTCGCAAGCCTTGCCTCCCGGCTTTCGGGGGAGTAAGTTTATTGTTTACTTTCTGGGGCGCCTCTACCGGTGAATGCCAACGGGGCTGTCTAGACAAGTTTTGCTAGGCTAGAATGCTTCTCCTTTAGGACCGCTGGCTTGACCTTTCCCACTTTCCTCACCTTGTGTTGCATCTTCCTGCACTGAAACAGAAGTAAATACCGTTATCTTTCGGTCATAATCGTGTACCTTTTCTTTCTGATTCTTATATGTGAATTTGCTCTCGAGAAGAGATCAACTCTAAAACGACTTCGTCTTTTTTTTTTTAATTTAATTATTAAAAAATTATACAATTTACTCATCTTCAAAATAATTCCAAAACTAATTCAACAAGATAACAATCGGTACGGACCCGACAATTAAAAGAATAATTGGATTTTTAAGACCAAAAAATTCAATCTTGATTGCCTTTCGGGGCCCGTGATGTAGTGGAGAGAGATGCGGAATATCTGCGATTCCAGGTGAGTACCGTCTAGAGTACGGCATAATCACGTTGACACACCTGTTCCCGCTGGATCACCGAAGTTAAGCAACGTTGAACCTGGTCAGTACTAAATGGGTGACCATATGGCACTTGTATGTGCTCTCCATTTATCTCGGCATTGTTTCCAGTCGTCCTGGACTTCTTGCCACTGGACTCCTATTCATATCCCGTCGCGATTAACCTGACGAAGGTCAGAGGAATAATTGGCCGAAACGTCGAGTAAAAACAACAACTGGAAGATGAGGAGAATAGTCCAAATAATTAAATAAAAATCATACAAATTAATCATCTACAAAATAATTCCAAAACTAATTCAATCATATAACGACTTCGTCTTTCTTTTTTATAAATCTTTTCTTTGAGGTCATGCATTTTTTTACCGAGTTTGCGTAAACTTACTCAAATGAACATTTCTAACTAAAAATAACTTTTATCTTTTAGTAAACTTATAGTCATATAAATGCTTTTTGTTTTTTTAATAATCCCCCCCGATCATTCATTTTTTATGGAAATCGCTCCAGACAAGACATGAATCCACTTGATGTAAGAAGCAAACAAAAATAGTTTTTCAAAATCACAAACTTGCCTACGATAAGTGTTAAATGAAATAAATTTTGATCCAGAAAACAGCAATTCTCCCCTCTTTATCAGAAACATCGCTCCAGGAATGTGAGGTCCAAAGGACAAAATAAGGGAGGTGAGAGTTACACGGCTGCTGAAAGTAAACACAAGATTCATTTTCTACTCTC